>NC_043964.1:31320082-31465249 GCF_902148855.1 Sphaeramia orbicularis | reverse complement strand
CATTTTTTCCCTTTATATATGCAATACGCATTTCACTTACTTTCCGTTCTTCTCCAGTTCTCCGTACATCCACCCATCTCTCTCATCAGGAATGAGAAGGATAATAACGTCCCCTTCATCAAAGCTTAACAGTGTGCTGTTGTTGCCGGCAGTGTGAGGGAAGATGGTGCGTACACGTGGCCTCTTCACCATATTGTTGAGTCCTGTGGCGACAGACACAGATCTGCCTAGATTGCTGTCATCGCTGTTCCCATGGTCTGATGCAAACATATAAAAAGGAGAGCAGTGAGGTGTCAATGAGAAAAATAAAGATACATTTATTGTGAGATATCTATACCCTACAACTATTTTAGAATGGGTGTTGCAACTAAATAGCATTGAGGAGGTGAAGATAGACAGGATAAAATAAAATTCACATCTAAAGAAAGAACATAAGCTTCTGGAATAAGTAGGCCTAAAGCCACATTCATAATACCTGTGCTATTGTTGGTAGTGGTGTGTATGCGGGAAGTATTGTTCTCCTGGTTGAACATGTTAACCAGTGGGCTGGTCTGAGCCTTCTGAGATGGAGCTGGAGGATCGACTATGTTCTGCAACAGTAACATTAAATCATGTTAGTGCACACACTATTAGTTTACTGTGATCACACACATCAGTCTATGACAGACGGTGATTCACTGTAAGATAAAACTTGTGCATCTGTACAATTGCACAGATGCACGCATGCCATTTGTTACATAATAGATGAGGGGATTATGGTCTATAATCAATTATCAGAGCCGACAGATATATTTTATATAATAATGAGGATCAGTATTATTTTAACCAGAATGTGATGCGTTAAATTGATTGGTCTAATCAATTCCGTGCAATGTCCAATGCTCATCTAACTGTATCGGTGACATGTTACAAGTAATAGCCAACCAAAAATAAAATGAGAAAAGAACATGTATGCAATTATTGGTGTGTTAATGTCAAGATTAAGAGTTTTATTGAAAATGAAGATAATCTTTTTTTTTTTTTTTTTTTTTTTAAATCGATATCAACCTTGAAAACCCCCCCATAAAATTCATAACACTGTATTCATATCAACCCCAGTCGTGACATATTAAAATTCTACCTAACTGTACATATGAGTTAATGTAATATAAAACATGGCAGCCACATATTTAGCACAGAGACACATGTATTGTATCCCTCCTCCCACTGATCGTACCACGCTGTGTCGTGATGGGGAGGGAGAGGGCATCGGTGTGATGGACACTGGCGTGCGTAGTCCCTCGATCATTGTCAAGATGCTTTCAGGCATGTTGGTGGCATCGTTGCACTGGTCCTGCCAGCTGCTCAGCTTTGCCGACAGAATGTCTCTGGCCTGTCCAGCAGGCAGCAAAGATAAGGGAAGGCATTCAAATAAACATTACAACAGGGATTACCAGTAAAAGTTCACACTATAGTAACATGATGTATTGAGATGCCTGCAGGATTTATAATAAATGTATCTGCCTTGCATTTTAGTTGGATTTTAAAGCATTGAGAGTATTCTTGATTAAGTAGAGCCAACAAGCTCACAAACCTACTCTTCTAAATTCTTGGTAAAATATTCATCTTTTTCATAGGCCGTAAAATATTTCATCAAGGGTAAGCAAAATTTCAAATGCTACAATGATCAATGGCATCCATTACCTTGTCATGAAAAGAAGTGATTTGGTAAGAGAACATGCAGTGCTTGTCCACTAAGAAACAGAATCTCTTCTCCTCCAGTAAGGCCTCCTTACAGCCATCTGCGATAAACAACTGCATGTCCATCTGACGGCTCGTCAAGGTTTCCAGGCACTGGCAACAAATACATGACCATACAGCTGCTTTACTTGATAATCATACAAACATGTACATTTATGTCTCAGTCTCTCTGAACAAATATTACAAGACATTTTTGAAAAGGACAGAAATCCACTAGTTTCTTTTCACCTGCACTCTGAAATAGATCATCATGTGGTCTTATCTCATCTTCCACATGGCCTGGAGCCATATATTTACTTTCACTGCTGATCTACACAAAGCCAAAAAAGGGCACACAGATATGAAAGGTGAAGGGCTCCTTTCTAAATAAGCTAATCTCTCTCTTGCAGGGGAACAGCCATTATCAAACTTGACTTTACTGTATTGATGGATTAGGTTACATTTAGTGGGAGGAGAAAGGACAGAGCAACAGGAACTCAGAGGAGACACTGCAAAGGAGTCAAGGGGATGTGTGTCTTATCTACAGTGACAGACAGGGTCAGGAAAGGTTTGAATGCTACTGAAACTCAAACCATAAGTGTGTGTCCATATGAATGTGCACATAAGAGCAAATGCATCAATTAATCTTCAATCCTAATCAATCTTTGAATCAATTACAAGGACAATATGTTTTGTGAGTAATGAACAACTCATGGAAATGGTTAAATGTAAAAAGTTTCCTGTATTTTGACTATTTTTCATAAATGAACAGCAAATATGATGGAACTGAATGGAGTGAAACAGCTGCTAAAAACAATGACAATCAGGCTAATGATAATGGAGAATAAGGTATAGCAAGCCACTCAAAATACACCCTGATAGGATGTCTCTGATCCATCTTGATCACCATGAAAAGATTTATTTTAAACCACTTTCCAGCTAACTGTTCATTATCCTACTTATTACACAGATATTTTCAAAAGGATTCAATAATCTGACAGAAAATATTGATGTAGAAATGATTTGAAAATAATTGTATCATGTCTGCTACATAGAATAGTCCTTTACGTTCTACAATTAGCACATTATAAATCAGCAATAGTTTGTTATATCTAACTGACAGACCCTATAGTATCACTGCTGACCAATCACAGTTGAAATGTCAAAGACAGTATAATAAAGCAGCAGAGCTTAGTTGCTTTTTGGCATTATTGACTAAAAATTCTGTAAGTGCCTTCAGCATACTGTACTTCAACAGGTCTGGGGAGAAACAAGAAGTCTACCCACTTCTGTTAACTCTAAACAAATCTACCCCAATGCTGATGAACTGTTCAGACAGTTACAGGGATTTAATACATGATTATCACTGTTAAAGGGGTCATATTTTGCTAAACCCACTTTTATTAGTCTTTGGTACATTTATTTGTGTATTTGGACGCTAGTAGTTCATAAAGTTTGAATTTGAACCCTCCAGGTGCTGCAAAGCTATCTTTATATTCAATCTGGCAAAAATTGAGTGGATTTCTACAACCCGTTTTAATTCCTTAATTTATTACGTTTAAACTAGTTACGTCACGATATTTGCACATATAAGGTCAAGACTTCTGACAAACATTTCTCTGAATACGACATAATTTTCTGTTAGCAGCAGCGGTTGTAGTCCATACTGAAAATATGTCTGAACTTCGAGCCGACTGCTTAAAAGGTTCAGTTGTTGGTTGTATTTATGGGGGGTGTGAAGTGGCTCATTTGCGTTTAAAGGGCCAGCGCTCAAAACAAGACTTCTCATGTCATTACTCAGAAATAGGGTTATAGATGGACCTATGGAGTTTAATTAATGAAGAATTCAGACCCAAGCACAGCATTTACAGTTTATGTAGACCACAGGGAAATGTTTTAAAATGCATACTTCCATTTAAAAAAAAAGCTAAATATCACTCCTTTAAATCTCATTCAGACTCTTGGGTAAAAGTCTTAAAAAATGAAAAGCGTCGTCTTTTTTCCACAGCAGCATGAAACATCTGTATTTATATTTATTCTTATAACTCTGACAGAAGAGAGAGCAGCAGAAGTGATATTTTCTCCTTTTAATTAGGCTTCTGCAGATTTAATGTATATCAATATTCACAAATTTTTCTGATACAACCACTCATAAAATACTCAAACCAGTATTCCATAATTTGGTGTATCGGCTGCTGTGGTACTTACTTTGATTTAAATATATGTAACATTACTATTTATATTGGAAACTCCAACTTAACAGAACTCAAAGAATAAAACAAAATCCCTTCAAAGAAAAAAAAAAAAAAAAACCTCCACGTCGTCATCGTCTGCACACTCTAGGGTTGGCACACCTGTAACGGCTGTCAGGACAATGGCACACCCTCTTTGTTCAGACTCTACTCTACAACCATGCTCTTAAGAAGCTTAGGGCTTTATTTACAAGGAAGCTGTGGAGGGTTTAATGTAATTATGAGTTAACAATGTACCATGTTAAGAGTCTCCTACACCATACAGTCAAAAGATTTGTACTGTGTTAGTAAGTTCTACCAAATAAATGTCACATACCTCAAAGATTTATACCACAGAATTTAAAAAGTGAAGCAGCTTTTGTTGATTCTTTGAAGATAGCTTTGTTTTTAACATCCACACTATTTACATATTCATACAACTTCTCAGGTTATACCTTAACCCATAACTGGCAACCAAAATCATCTGCTGATCTAAAATGTTTAATAACTTCTGAGCCACTGAACCTATTAATACGTTGAAATAATTGGTGTAAAATGCAGTTTGTCATCTTTCATAGTTGTCAGATATGACCCATTTGGACATTTAGAGGCTCCGTAATAAACGTGGAAACACTGTCATCTTCTACAACATTGATTCACCAGTAAAATCCATGGAGTTGGATCAATGACAGTGGATGGAGACATCCCTAACCCTAACATCACTATTTCATCAGTTTTCTGTTTTTGACATAATAAACCTCAATTTTCAACTGAGCTTTTATGAACATCTACATGATCAGTAAATTAAATATAGTAAAATACATGATTTTCACAGAAAAAAAACACAAAATACAGAAGATGATATTATAATAAATGGTGATAAATCACTTAAAGTTACAGATGGAGAAAAATTAATTTGGGAAGTGCCACAAAAATAGCACTGGGTCTTTATGGGTTAAACAGAACTAGAAAATCAATTGTTTTCCTTTAAAAACTGCAGAAAGCATAACAAAACATTATCTCCATACACTTGCACAAACCTACATAGCTTTTGGCAGTCAGATAAGGTTCTTGCTCAAAAAATGCTGCCTGCCTGACCAAATAAAACTGTCAACCTGCCTGTCTGCTTCTAATGCCATTGAGTATACTTATGCATTCAAACCTGATATCTCTATCTCGATCAACAATCCAACCTTTATGGTACCATATCAGCAAACAAGCAGATGCAAATCTCTGAGGAAAACATGCACTCCTACACAAATAACAGCAAAAATAGAACTTTTCCTTCTCATTTCCTGTGAACTCAGTTTACATGTCCACAATGCATGCTGTTTTTTTTTCTAGTTTTCAGTGAGTCAACAGTTTTCAGTTTAATCTGGGACATGCAATAGTTAGACCGTAAAGATGAAATGCAAAATCTCTCCTGAAGTATCAAGTCAAAACTAATGCATTTAAAGGGAAAGTTGACGAACATCATAAACGTCAGGTTACATGCATGTATGAACTTCATACAGTCTGTTTAGTCAATGGAGCTGTTTTATTAGTTATTGTTGGTTTAATTAATATTCTTCATGAGCAGATTCATCTCATGCTTTACAAAGTAATGAAATTCTTGTCATCTTTTTTTTTTTTTTTTATATTTCTGGATAAAATGTAACACATGCATTTCAGGCCAGTAAATATAATTTGAGTTAAAGACTCAAGGGGGATAAAGAGGAAAAAAAACATACTCAACAGATAGTGAGAGTGGGTGGCATGATTTCTACTAATAAGTGCAAGAGGGAAATCTGAGGATTGTGAAATGTTGCTTTGACGTATTAATACATGCAAACACATGCACACTCGTAATTGTTTCACATCTGTCAGCGCTGCAGTACACCAGTTGCTATGGACGACTTAATGTTTATCATGGGATCTATAGGTAAGAAAGAGAGGGATGTTACATAGAGGGTGGACTTATTTATACAACACTTTTCCACCTATATGGTACTTACAGTGCTTTATACTGTGTCACAGTCGCACACAGAAACACTCCCACCAGTGAAACAGTCACTAGGAGCAATGTGGGGTTCTTGCTGACAAACACTTGGACATGTGGACATGGGTCAGGGATCAAACTGATGACCCACTCTACCCACTGAGTCACAGTCCCAATATGATGGCAACAGGGATAGAAACCATGAAGAACATGACACAACAACAACCTTGTAAGAAGAAATCACATTCATCCTTACGTGTAAAAAGACATGGTAGATATATTAATATGTAGTAAACTTGTGCACAGACTCCATTTCAAACTTTTCATCCTGACTTTCCCAACGTGGGGACCCAAAATGAGTCACAGAGCTGTTTTCAAAACTACACAACATTAAAACGATATGTGGATTCATTAGAGTGTGTTCTCTGAAGAGTTTGTAAATGTCGGCTACACTAAAGTCATTCCAAATGAAGAGGAGACCTCAGTAATGAATACTTTAGAATAAACAAATTGGACAAACCTCTCCAAACGAAGCACTCTGAGTATCAGGGACAGCCAACTTTCACAGAGTGTTTTGACAGTACAAAGTCATTCTGTCACATGTTGGTGTTAATTACCCCACCCCCCAAAGGGGAGGCAAGGGGTACTGTTTGGTTTGGTTTGGTTTGTTAACACTTTAGCAGCAAAACTATTAGTTCAATTCCTACCAAAGTGGGTTAATACATTGTCAGTGACCCAGAACAGAAGTGATTACATTTTGGGAAAGGTAGGTCAAAGTTCAAATCTTTATGATTTAAAAAAAAAAATCTTATCATTTACTTATAATGGGCAAAATACATGCAAGGGGCAGGGTTTGTTGTGCTGGCATCACTTGTTAACATGTGATTTAATTAATCAGTGACAGTGTGTCACTGCCGAGCTAACATTACCTAGTTGTGACAGAAGGAATTGTTGACATTTTCTTGCCATCCTGAGTTGACATCCTGACATTGCATTTATTCAATTTATGACATCTTTCTGTGAATTTGGCTCCTGAGGAGACACAAAATTGATCTTCTGGGTCTTCAGCTGAAAACATGTGGGACTCACTGTTATAATAAATTGTTACCGTGTTGTGAAGGCTCTCCCTGTCTCCGTTGTTCCCCTCCATTCTCTACTGTCTGACAGACTCCTCTCTGGCTTTGAACTATCTTTGGTGTCTAGTGAATCATTTGCTGCTGTAAGCTCCTGCCTCTACACCCTGTCTGTTTGCCAGCTCATCTCTGTCTGTCAGGTGTCTAAATCCTAATACCTGACCTTAAATCAGATAAGTGAGCACAGTGACATGCAAAAACTCTGACTCATGTTTGGGTGGCAAGCTGAAGGATGACAGGTGAAAAAAAAAGAGGAAACAACAGGAAGGTGAAAGAAGGATAGAACTGTAGGATGTGTGTTACAGTACAAAAGGAAAGCTGCAAAGGACAGAACAACCTGTGACCAAAGATTTCAAAAGTTAGAAATTAATAGAGCTGAGCGGACAAAGACACATGAATCAGGGGACATTTTTGATAAAAAAAAGTAGCTGGAAATAGGTTCATTTTACTTTTGTGTTATGTTCAGTTATTCTTATAGCATCATCTGTGGGGGTGAGTTACCTCGAGGAAGTAAACTAAGCATGATATTCATTTGTTCCTTGCACTGATAAAACTAGTGTATACGGAGTAGAACTAAGTAAAGAGTTTCAGTAAAGTGGTGACGGTAGCCGTTTCACACTCCTTTTTACTCATTTGTATCCAGCAGGGCCGAGCCCTCTGCAAGGCTCAGGAAGGGTAGAAAGTGTTGACAGATCACACAATCGCTTCAACATTCTATAACACACATACACACACCCAAGCAGACAGGCTGCCCGACAGGATCAATGGTAGGCAGGTTACGTAAGACCTGGGGCTGCTGGGCTTCAGGGTCACAACTTTGAGATTAAACTCTTCTATTATTGGTCGGGCTGCACCGTCACTGTTAAGGTGTGGTTGTGCCACGTAATAACAATTTAACCAGCTATCATGACTTCATATTCCACAATGACAACTGTGTGTATGTAGGTGAATCAGATGAGGATAGTTAACTGTTTAATACGACAGATAGACAAATGAAGATCGTAAACATATTACAATGATAGTGATACATGCTCTTGTCTTATTATACGTTATGCATGTACACAGCCATTTTGTCAACATATGGGTAAGTTAGTGACTAGAGATGTACCAATATATCAGCTAAACATTGGTTTTGGCTGACATTGGTATCAGCATATTAGGAAACTCTTCACCCAATGACAGCAGCAGATAGCTATCATTTATTATTGGTGATGTTAAATTAAAGTTTGTTTTCATAAATTTGTGTATTTGAACCTGTGCATTTGAACCTGTTCATTCACCTGTGCAATGAAGGACTGAAAGACTATAAAATAGTGATCAGTTTTACATTTAAAATGAATTTCATAGTTGAAAGGGGCTTAAAACAGAAAAACAAAATAAAGAAACAGAAAGTCACATCAGTATCAGCCAAAATATCACTGCAAATATCAGAGTCAAACAGAGGACTGCATGCAGATATGTTCATGTAGTGGACAAACATTTCTAACAGCAAACACACAGCTGGCACTTTACTACACCCAACTGTAGTTACACTGGCTCTGACATGATACAGCATTTTTGCAGGTGTCAAGGTTGGTAAACCAACAGGTAAACAACATGCAATTACAACTCACAGCACATAGTTTCATACAGTCAGACCTAACGGTGCCATCTCTGGAGAGAGGTCTGGCTGAATATATTATTATTCTGAAATGGGAGAAACTCTCTAGCTTGTATTTCATTACACCACCACACACAGCTGTCCTGGGCAACGCTAAGCCACAATAATGGTACTATGCCATTAAAATAATTAAATTGGATCAAAAGAAAATGGCACAAAAGAACCAAAGAGGCCTGCCTTATTATACAGCCCAAAACTCCTCAAAACTCAGTTTTCTCAAGACTGAGGTTCAGGTTATTTTACATACGGAGGAGGAGTTCAGATATAAAACAGTGGGCAAAGGCAGGCTAATTTCAACAGACCTGTGCACCAGACTACTCTGCACATATGAACACATAGAAAGAGCATCCATCCATCTCACCTCACTCTCCTTGCTCTCATACTTGTTGGCATTCTTGCCTTGACTCTTCCTCCTCAGTTTCTTCAGGTCTGACTGCGATCTCTCCAGAGAATCCTGCTTCATCTTGTGCTCCATCTGGTACCTTTTAAAGGTTGCCTAGACCAAAGGAAAGATCCATGTCAGTGCTGCAACAGCAACTTGGAAAAAAACTTTAGAATGATGCACTCTTTCAAAATGTAACCTAACCTACATCGATTCTGACACTTGAAATCATACTTAGAAGTGCAGCATATACTAGACATCACAAATGTTTTAATGGCTTGTGTTTCAGAAGGGAACCACTGGTTCACCTGAAAATTATTCAGAATTTCTATTCTTTGTACCTTATTTAATTTGCAAACATTAATTTGTGCTTCCCCTATCATGCCCTGAAGTAATTAACAAAGTCAGAATAATGAAACAATGCACAGAGGACCAAATAGTAACAAACGATCCTGTACTTTTTAAACAGAAATATGTTTCCATAAGGGGGATGGATGAAGGGCTGTTAGCACAGAATGACTCACACATAACATGCATCCACAACCACACACATTCACTGTAACTACTCACTGTCATGTATTTGACATCCATGTCAGTCTTTTTCTCCAGCTCTGCTATTATCTCCCTGTGGAACCTCTTAAACTCAGGTGAGGAGGAGGAGGGACATGAGAGAGGAGAGGGGAAGAGGACAGACTGGTGATTATACACTTGATGGGAGGATGACGTGCCACACTTTGTCAGCGTCGCTGTCACAGCTAACAGGGGAAATACTGTATGTCTCAAAGACAGAAATGGAGAGTGATCATTTGGAGTGTATCGGTGCATGTGTGCGGGGGTGAGAGCCAAGTCCAAGGTTGCGCTTCTGAATGAGTCAGAAACAAAGCGTGGGAATGCCCACAGCCTTCTCTCCCTTTCTCTCCTGTTCCAGCTCTCTGTCATTAGTGTGAGGGTGTTGAAGCACTTCCATCACAACAGCCTTGTTGTCACACAGTGTTGATGCCCCTGTGATGTAGATCAATGATTTGAAGACCCCATTACTGAACATGCACAGATAACATATATCTTGTTCTGCACAACCTTGTTAAGTTGGTAAAAGGTTTTATTCAACCATGTATTCATTTTTTCATGACTAGAATTGATGTTATGACTCACCAACCAGGGTTCATTAATAAATCACCCCTCCCACTGATGCTGTTAGTTACATCTCAGAGAAGTGTCTCATGACTTTTCTACCCAACTTTAACTTTAATGGGTAATTATTAGTTATGTTCACTGCAAACAGAGCTCATTAAGCTGTTTGCCATGTTAACATGTTAAAATGAGGGTTGTAATTATCAATTAAACGTTACCAGATATTTGGTATAAAACTGGAACAATCTGTTCATTAATCAAGAGGTTGACGGATACAGAAGCACACCAATTCCAATATTAAATAATTACATTTTATTGCATTCTAATAACATACAAAATATTTGTTTTAACTGATAAGCTTCAATTTCCTGCTTTCATCTGTTGATTATCATCACCCGTTCAGTTAATTTGGGTTTTCATTTAAGTGAAATATCTTTGATTCCTTGGACCTGACTCTTCAGTAATTTGTCCTTAATTATCTTTTACAGACTCCATGGTAACAATTAAGGCTAAAATGAGTGACAGATTTATCAATAATGAAAAGTGCTAGTATAGTCTCACAGCAGGCTGCACCTTCGACGAACACCAAATCGTATCATCTCCAGCTGGTGTTTTCCCAGGGCATGTTTAGGCCTGCCTGCTGTTCTCACTGAGGAAATAAACTAACAGGTGCTTCTCTGACTCAAACCTGTTGTTTCTCTCTGCTTTATCAAACCTCTATACATTTTGCTGATCATGAAGCTCCTGTAGTTCATGTATGGGGGTGGACAGGCGGTAGGTATCCATCTATTAACGGTGGGAGGAGGCCATGTGAGGCACTAGATGTGGTTTAGTGAGTTCAGGTTGAGACTGCAGCTGTCTGGAAATGTACTGAGTAACTGGTTCACAGAGTGAAAGCAGCAGACAAAGTGCAGATGGGTGAGGCAACATAATTAGGTAACTCACGTTTTCCTCCAGCTCAAGATGGACTTTCCTGTGGACTTCTGAGATTTCCATCAGCACTACACCTGCAGGATAAAGATAGAAAACAGGCACAAAGGGAGGAGAGAGAGGAGGAGGAAGATAAGCACTGAGCGGTTAATGTCAGAAGGAACACAGGCCAGCAGTAATCCAGTTGTTGGTTTTGTTCATTTCAGGCTTTGTTGCACAGAAAAGAGACTCTTCCCTGAACAACCTTTACTGACAACAATGACAATGTGCACAGCGTATACAGTACATACATATTGATGAATGCGTGGCAGCAAAATGATGTGTTTCACTTGCAACCTCAAAAACAATCAACTGTCATCGGCTATGGATTATTTTACAAAGGACTTCCATTCTTGAGATAAAACAAATATAAATACATGTGCCTGGACTAGAAAAACTGGACCACCCACTACTCAACTAATCAAAACAGCTCAGATGGCAGGCAGCCATGAATTACAACCTTCTGTCTTTGCACGTTGCTGACGAAAGCAATCAAATTAGGATTATGTAGCACAATGATCTGACAAAATTGTGATTAAATTTCCTATGACGTTGCTGTTTCGATGCACAGTGCTCTAACAGCGACTACAAAGAACTTTGGAAATTAGCAATCAAAGTTGAATGCATAGCACACAGCGTTCCACATAAAATACACAAACTCAGACCAGAACCGTATTAAAACCACAAATTATACTGTAATTCCTTACAAATACATGAGGATCTGATGTTTTCAGCCCATGCAAAATAACCGCAACATCTAAAAGTTTTTTTTTTTCCAGTTTGCCTCGTCACTACTGGATGTGAATAAAAGTGAAAATACCAGAGGAATATCAGTGGCTACCAATATAATAAGAAAAAGCAAACGGTAAGACAGTACGTCATTCCTGTGCAGAATTATGGATTATCAAGAGCAATAACTCTACTCCGGGCCAGATGGCCTTCTAGCTGACTTGTCTGTTTCTAACATATTGTGGATGGCCTTGCTAGTGCTACTCACAGATTGAGGAGCCTCTGTGTGTTTATGTGCATGCCTGTGTGTTTTTGGCCGGTGTGGTCCCTTGATAAACACCATTTTAACACCTCAGATGACTGGCTGCTGACTGGAAGAGGAACAATGTGTCTATGTGCACAAATGTGTGTGGGCCAACAACTCTGGTAACTTGTCTTAGCACAGATGGAGACTCGGTGCATTTCAGGGAGTGAAAAAAATGGACTGACAGAGAATCAGCTGTGGCTCCAATTTGAGGTTGTCAAGAGAATAAAGTGACAGACAATACCTCAAGAAATGACTATGAATAAGTTGTTATTCTTGCTGAAATTAACACTATATAAACTTACCACAGCTCAGATGTATGATACCTGACAGATTTTAAGACCTGGTGATTATGTGACGTCTCAAATAAATGAGCAGGATGCAAATACAGCGGAAACCTCAGACTTAATGTTATGGTTTTTCCTCCACACTGGGCTTTTCCCAAAGGTATTTATTTTCCGTGTTCAGTGGGAGAATATCTTGACCAAAACATTCTTCAGTAGCCAAAAACAACAGGATAAAAAGCAGCTTATATAACCCACAAAGGAATGTCTACATACACAAATAAAAGAGAACAGTTGTTTGTGTAGAAGCACACAAATTCAATGAACCAACGACTTAATATTAAATAGATATAGATTTAACTGTACCATCAGTGGAAAAAAGCTCAAATCCCTGACAGCTGTTCAATAGGATGTCAACATGATGCATCATGATGACCTGTACATCCATCAGTATGTAAATAATGCCCCTCCCTGTTCTGTCTTTCCACTGCCTTCCTGCCCCACCTTGCCTTATAGCAAGACTGACTCCTTCACTCCACACAGTTCAAACATCTCTGCAAGTAAACCCTAGAGAGAATGAGAAAGTAGGAATGAAAGCAAGTTAAAGAGCAAAGCATAAAAGGTATGTATTGAGCAAGAGGAATTGAGAGTGGGCTTCAGAGCTCTTGCTCATGGCAACAGACATAAATACCAGAGAAAGAGAATGAGGAAGTGTGAGAAAATAAACATAAAGGTACAGAGGACATGGAAAAGGGGCCAAGAGTAACAAAAGTCCATCCCATTGTGCCCAAGGACACTGGGTTAAAAGTATGATGTCAGGATTGCACACATTACAAATCTGACCCTAACTTTGCCTAATCTAACAATGCGAATGCAATCTTAAAAATGCCAGGAGGTGTGGTAAAGTCAAATACCTGACAGACTAATGAGTTTGTAGGACACAAAAGTTGTCAGTCATCCATATGTAAGTACATCCAAGTAATAAAAATTAGTGCAAAAGTCATTATGTCACGTCACTGATTGTCTGCAAATGTCCTAGATACAGTACCGTCACTGGAACCAACAGTCGTTTATCAGTTCACGCTCCCTTTGTTTATTGTTGTCACAGTCTGTACAAAATGTTGCCAAGCAACAGGTGTGCTCGATCGAGTAATGTGTGACAGCAAAAGTGTTTCATGGTCATGATGATGTGGACAGCAGTAGCAGCAATCCACCGCCATTAGCCAACAAAACTAACCTAGATAAACCCACACACTTCAGACAGGCTGCCTGGAGTCCTGTTTACTGAGGCTGGACATGGGTCTGAAGCCATGACTGGACACACTGACTGATGTGGAACAATTTGTATTCACTGCTGTAATAACCCTTTTGAGCCACTGGGTAAAAAAGCATATACATTTGAAAGAATCATAAGAAACCTTTCAACACAGTGGAGAAATGTGAAAACCAACAGGAGACCTACAGTGACAGCAGGGTGGTATACTTCATGTCATAGTGGCAGGTTTTGCTGTTTGAACTTCACTGACTGATCATAAACAGTTCTGCTTTGCCTTTAGGTGTAAATCATGTCATGGCGTGCTGCGTCATCGTAAAATACAGTAAGTGAAAGACAAAGAGATAAAGTGCTTCCATATTCCGTAATGTTCCAGTGCAACCAGTTCAACTGAGTGTTGCTCAAAGACAGGAATAAAGTGTTGTCATTATAAATACATCTATGAACAATCATCAGTTGATTGCAACAGATTTAGCACAAGACACTGTCATTAACCTTCTCTCTGGTATCATGAATGCAGAGAAAAGAAAACTGAAGAACTGTGGAAAAAAAAAAGAAAAGACAAAACTCCCTTTTCTGAGTCGATTTTGTAAACATTTTGCTGGTAGCATGTGAAGCGGCCCACAGTCCTTCCACAGTTTTTGACTGTGGGAAAAATAATCCTGGCATCAACAAGAGCCACCTGACACACCATGCAAACATGCTTGGATTATGTAAAGTGGGCCTGATGCCATTGGAGCGGTCCAGGACCATCAAATTTGGTGCATGTGTGTGTAGTGTGTGTTTTTTGTGTCTATGAAGCATCGTAAAGCCTCTGCTGCTGCAAAAGGACAAAACTAGATGAGATTAAATTCAATGTGAGCAACAAACTGCTGGTTGGTCATGGTGTCTCACATGCTCTGCAATACTTTACAATTCTAATTCTGTGTGGAAATCAATAAAATACAGCAGTTGGATCTACTTGGTTTGGCCTAAACAAGACATAAGGACATAAAGTAGAGCCAGCGTCTACACAACCTGGTCACCCAGATCTCGCCTCTTGCTCCTTTTCTGACCAGAGAAGGAAACACATCAGATACCCGAGTGCTTGAATGAAAGACCTGTTGACATTTGAACTCTGGCACAGGAGGAGGAGGGTGGCTAAGAAATTAGAGGTAAAGGTAAAGGTAGGAGAACGAGGTGCACCAGTCCTCCAGTGCCTCTCAAGAGTATCTGGTTTCTAGTCAGCTACGCGTCACTGAAGCTCAGGTTTCTGACAGAGCAGCTCTACTACATCCATGAGCAGGCTCACAGGAAAGATGTAGGAACTTTCTATTTTTTGTGCAATATATTGAGCAAAAATCCTGCTTCATTACCTGTCATTAAGCAGAGTAGTTAAATCTTGAAATCCCGATGGCTTTTTAAGTCATTTCATTAGATCAGACTGTTGTGGCGTGTATTTAATGAGGGCCTGTTCTCCATAATCCTCCATAATGACTCAGACCAAATTGATCTATCATGAGACCAGAGCGTCTCTGTCCATCTCATACAGGGATTAGTGGGTACTGGACTGTATCCACAGGTCAGGGGTGAGTGTGACTCAGCCTAGACATTACGTTCATCCCACCTAAAACATGTTTTGTATTGCAAATGGCTCAACTACTATGTCATCTGTTTGGATTGGAACTGCAAGCTTCATTTTTTTTTTTTTTTTTTTTAAAGAAGAGCAAATGTACCTAATATTTAAATTCTCAAATAAATGGAAATCTGGTTGTAATTTTGCAGTTTTTATTTTTAGATACTGAGAATAAGAACATACCATCAGTTTCATATTTCCTTTTCATTTCTACTTTACAAGGAACAAGAAGACCTGATTTATTGCAAACTGCTCTGAGCAGTACCCACTTCTAGTTGGAAACATGCATGTGAACATTCTTCGACCATGAACATGTCAGTCTGTGATGAGATCAGAACCTTATTAGAGTTACACTGGATAGTACAGCTTCCAATTACAAACAAAATGTAAATGTAAAATGGCCAAGTGAAATGTTCAAATCAGAACAACTTTGGAAAAATTTGAAAAGTGTGTGCATAAATAAGAGGCATTCGTCAGATGTAAGAAAAGGAGGAAAATTATATGCAAATGTTTCCAGTAACATTGAAACTACTAGGTTATTACATTTACATTATGTTTTTTGGCAGATCATTCGGTCATCATTCTCAAAAGACATACTCCGACAGAAAGTATTAAGCAACTATGATATCAACTCTGACAATGTGAACCATTATGGAAACTACCAAAAACCCACCATAATTCACATCCACACTACTTCATTTGGGAGCATTCTTCCAAGTTTTTACAGCCTAAAAGTGTAAGTGGGGTAAATGTTTTTTTGGCACTGTAAATGTGCCAGGACATTGACACTAGAGCAGTGCCAGGTGGCACTTCCTATTGTGCTGCTGAATTTAATTAGCAGTTTTTCTGCTAATCAGCAGGGGAGTTGAGAGACAAACAGTGGTTAAATCAAAGTGTGCCACTAGTGGCAGTGAGTTAAGATGCCAGACATCTTTGGACTGTAAATTAGCCTGGGGAGTTGGCTAGAAACAATCTAAGAAATAAACAAACTCAATGCCACAGTGTGTTAAGCTTATCATGTGTAGTGTACTGCCTCCATCATCTCAAGTATCCAGTTAACACTAACCAAAGCCAATGTGTAGCCATTCTCTGTATAGTTATTGGACAAGAGCATTATAGCACAGTATAATGAACTCAGTTCTATTTCTTTGTATTCATCATCTTTTAATTAACAAGAGTGCTCTGAATTGTGGTCACTAAGAAACATATGTTCTTCACTTAGAAGCCACCCAGCTTTGATCATTGCCTTCTGGAGGGGTTTTATCTGTTAAACAGATGAAAATCTACATCTTCACAAACCCATAGGATAGGATAGGACAGGATAGGATAGGATATAGGGACCTTTTCTGACAGTGTCATTAGCATCTTATTTGCATCTTGACTCCTAAGATATTATTTAAGAAACATTAAAATTGTTTCCCTTCTATATTTTTGTTTATCTTCATGTCTCAAACATCCAGGACCACATTATTCAGCCATTTTTTTTATATTTTATAGCATGCATCCTCACATTCTATGTTTTTTTTTATTCTTTCTTGGTTTTTTTTTTAGCATCCAGAGGCTTAACGCATATTCCCATTTTTTTTCTTTCTGCTTGACTTCTTGTAAGTGGTCTAAGTGATCTGCAAGCATTAGACATTTGACTGGGTAAATTTATGTTATATCTTCCTGTCATGTGAGTGGATTTAACAACAGCACTAAATTATGAGTCACTGAAATCTGACACACAGTATGTAGCATCCAGCTGATACTGATCACATAAATTACAGAGGCACAGTACACGTCAGCACCAGATGCCAGTAAACAGCCATGACAATAAATCACAATAAATGCATCAAAGACCTAATGGGAAAAACAGTGGTTAATAAGTCACTGCAGTGGAGATTTCTCCCAGTAGCAGACAAGATGACAGAGTGATATGGAAACTTACCTAACTCTCTGGAGACTGGAGACACTGCAGCATTCTCCCCAATCTTAGACATTGCATCAAAATACAGCTTCCCTGCCAGGGTCATGGCTGGGAAAATAATAAGATGACGATTAATGCTTAGGAAAATAATTTGGGAGAAAAACAGGTTCCCTGCTGTCTGATGAATACTTAAGTGTTCAGATGTACCAAAGTGTGGAAGGATGACAAATTGAAGTAAAAATCAAAAACACTTTGAACACAATGGGTCACTGAGCAGTTTA
The DNA here is from genome assembly GCF_902148855.1 of Sphaeramia orbicularis. Taxonomy (NCBI): domain Eukaryota; kingdom Metazoa; phylum Chordata; class Actinopteri; order Kurtiformes; family Apogonidae; genus Sphaeramia; species Sphaeramia orbicularis. The sequence goes on along the minus strand of NC_043964.1, from coordinate 31,447,651 downwards.
ATGAGTATGAAAAAAATTAATCATATATGAGACTACTATCATTATTATGTTTCTATCCTTGGCATTCACCAGACTGCAACCCAGTTGAACAACTATGACAGATTTGGGACCATCACTCCTCACCGTCATCATCTATCCACTAAAAGAGAGCATATCTTTTGGTAGAATGAGGGATTTCAGACTTACACAATCAATTCGAAGGAGCACTGCACCTATTCTGAGGCCACATTATGACCAATCACCTTCGTAAGACTCTTTACAATGATTTTTAAAAAAAAATTTGTCACACATCTACGTCTGCGAAAATGCAAGTCCAATCACATCCGAACTGACTGACCCAAAAGGACAAATCAGACCTGGCAGGAGGCAATTTATATGGTAATAATGTAGGAAAGTTCGATCTTTGCAGTAGTTAAAGCCTTTACTATTCTGACCTTTAAACATTCCTTAACTCAAAATCACCAAGAATCGTTAAAATGTCAGTCAAACACTCACCTGCGACTGACTTCTCATAGTTCTTCCCCAAGTTGACCAGGTTCCTCAGTCCTGGGTTGAACTGTTCCATTACATTCTGGAATGAAGGAGACGAGAGGAAAGAGGGATTTTACATTTTCTGGGTAATTTTTACATGGTTCTGAGTTAAATAGGTGACATCAGAATAAGGTACGAGGGGATAAGATGTTAAACCCTTCTGTTAACTCATTAACAGGAGCTTTGACATATAACCTTTGGGCACAAATTCATAGGTTTGTTATGTTAAAACTTGCACTTTGCAGCTTGTAATTCACAACGCTTTACATCAATTATCTTCCCCTTTCATTTATACACATATTAATTCAGATTCCCCATTCTGTTTATGTTGAAGCATCTCTGAGCCACTTTATATAAAATATCCATTATTTCAAATTGCAGTAAATATTTAATTCCCACATAATGCTTGAATGCAAATAATAAACCAGATTTAATTTGCTGCACTAGTCATGCATACATGAGGTCCTCTAGGAGCCTTAAGGTGCTGTTGATTATAGTCCCAAAGCAGAGGTGACGGCTGCTGAAGGGCTTGCTGTATAATCTTACCACACAACACACACAGCCAGCTAAATTATTAAACCTGGAGTCTTTTTCCTGCATTTCATCACACCAAGGAGCTGCGGGGGCTGTCCCAAGAGAAGGCCAGCTTAGAAAAGCAATTCAGAAACTCTAAATAATTCTGAGGAAAGGCGTTAAATCAGATTTTTTAGCTTCTTTAAACACAGTTGCAGTTTGTGACACCTGTTGAGCCTATTACAGATCAGGCCGTAAAATACAGCTGCTTTATTGGATATGATGGATCAAGTAAATGTTTTTTTTTCCCCCACCAGAAACAGTACTAAAGATCCCTTTCACTTTCCAATCACCTCCTGATCTACAGTAAATATAATCAGATAATAATTATAAGTTGGCTTAGATTCCTGCAAAGGTGTAAAGGTGATGCTGATGAGTTAAGGTGGTACTTTATTAAGGAAGAAGTGGCACTCCTAGGGTGGGGCAACTTTCCTCAAGCCAGTGATTCAACAAATTAACTGTCAGTTGCTGGCTGTGGAGTCAAACCTGTTGATAAACTGCACTTAGTGAGAACTCCTCCTTAAAAGCACCTCCAGCACATGTTAGAACAGAACTGCATTAAGTAACAGTATTGGAAAAGTACTCAGTGATGATTACAACCAGAAATGTGGGTAAACTTAGCCCAAATTAGTGCTGCCTCATTCCCTTTGTATTAGCATATGGGTTACATTTAAACACATTTAATGAAGTCAGGCTGAATAAAGCACTCGTGAGACGTTCAGGTGCACTAAAAAGTTGAACTACAGCGGATGTTATTGTCTCAATACGGGACACATAGGGGTATTTTTTTTTTTTTTTTTTTTTTTTTTTTTCCTCTTTTTCCCCCCGCACCTGTTGTTCTCATCTCATTGGTAAGTACCCACCTTGTATGTACTTTCAGTGAGCTTGTTCACCTCCTCCGCACACCTCGACATGGTGAAGTTATCTCCCCTTTCGACGCTCCCAAAAATAATAATAAAAAAAAGATTAAATAATACCACAACGCCGACCACAAAAGGGAAAAGTGCCCTAACCTACGGACTCATACAATTCCTCATAGCCAGCAGGAGACGCAAGACGCACACATACCAAGCAAACTGAGAAGACTGTAAAGGCAGGGAAAATGAGGAAAAAGTAAAAAAGCCAGTGGAAGTGGGTCCGGCTGAGTGTTGCTGCGGAGCTAAATGTGTGAGCACAAAAGAGCTGAGCTGTCAAACTTGTTGTAGGTGGTTAGTTCAGAGGAGGGAGGAGGCCTGAGGAGGTAGGAGAAGGTGGACGACCGTAAAGCTGTTTGGAATCAAGTAATTAACGGCACTTCCGGTCTGCTGCTTTCAAATTAAATCCAAACCTCGGATTTTGGAGTTTGCGAACCCTCTCTGTCTCTTCTACATCTATAAAAACAGTTTTTTTTCCACCAGCTTTATAAATGTATTTGCACTAGATTTTTAAAATTAATGTAATTTACTTGTCTCTCGATTCTTGTTTCAATAACTTCAATCCTGAATCATCAAACAGCATTTATTTAATAAATTAACCAGACGTCATATATTCCTTTGTTCTCTTCGACTGACTCTTTAACGCATCATTTCCGTCAATTTAGGTTGAACTTTACTTTATCCATTAAGTGGAAACAGGGTATACACAAAAAGTCAATACTACTACTACTACTACCAATAATAATAATAATAATAATAATAATAATAATAATAATAATAATAATAATAATAATAATAAATGAATGAATAAAATGTACAAGAAAGAGACCTTGGTAATCCAGTGCAGGTTATACTAGCTATAAAATAAAGCTATATATTCAAAGCTATATATACACTGTTGCCCATAAATATTGGGGAAAAAATGGAAAAAAAATAAAAATAAAAAAATAATAATTATATATATATATATATATATATATATATATATATATATATATATATATATATATATATATATTTTTTTTTTTTTTTTTTTTTTTTTTTTTTTTTTTTTTTTGACGTCTTCTCATGAAATAATTGTGGCAATGTGATTTATTCTTGATAGAGAATGTGTAACTGGGACTCATAACTGATGTGTATAAGCAGGAATAAATCAAGGAAAACAAAATTATTCCAACATTATGGACTACAGTGAATATATAAACCATAAAGTAAAGCTACAAACATAATTTACCAGCTGTATAAATGAATTTGCCCAAAAAACTTGAGAGATAAATTAATTGACAGACTCTCATTTTGGCTCTGAATCAATACCACTTCTGCAATCATAAATCATTCAAGCATTTCCTGAATAAATTAACCAGACATCATCCATAATGTTAAACATATTCCCAGCTTCTCTTGAGTTATGTAAGTTTGTGAGACTTGGCTCAGATGAACTTTTCCAACCACGAAGTGTATAATTTATGCAAAAATCAATGGCGTATCAACGATAAATAAAAAGAAGATTAAAAAAAAAAAACAGAGGCCGTAGCCTGCATCAGTATACTTGTAAATGCTTTTAATTTGAAGGCTTAGTTGTAGATCGGTTCTGCAGGTTTGTGCAGGACTTGATACGTGCTGCAGGTGGAAAGGTGGACAACACACTACATACAGGAGACGGGCGCTCCCTGGAGGCAAATAATGTGAAACACAATGGAAACATGCATCACACAAAGGAAACTTTTGCTCCAAACAGATGCATAAATCTATATAGTTACTGAATGCATTTTGTTAACTGTATTGCAGAGATGACACTTAGTTTGTGTTCAGTTATTATACTTGTTTTTACTCTGTAATATAGAGTTTTCAAGTTCCCTAAACCTTCAAAAACTAAGACATTCTACATTTTGTGTGATAAAGGTTCTTCTCTTTGTGCAGAAGCATCTCTTGCAACATTTGAAGCATCACTGCAACTTCAATATCCCTGCTGTATTTCCTCAATTTGATGAGACACACAAATCCCCCATGAGTTCATATTGGATTCATGGTTCACCACTAGATGTCCCCCACGGTCAGCTGATTTTCTAACAGGATAACAGGTTCCAACCTCTAAGTCCTAAAATCAGCATGCTCATATGTAATATTCGCCTTCCATGCATGCATATATGAGTGTATGTTGTTGAAATACATCTCTTTCTTTGTTTTATGGTAACTGTTGAGGAGATGACATCTATAACCTCACAGAAAGGCCCTACACTCGCTTTTGTATGTGGACATGGCATCAACAAATCAAACTCAACAATTGCAAATATCACTTGTGTCAATTGTGAGAGCAAATATGCCGAGCCTTTACTTTGTAAATGTCATTTGATGGTACAACTTTCCATAGCTCCCTGCAGTCATGGGGAGCTACAAAAGGAGCTGAATGTAAAATGAGATTGTGCCCTCAGGCTCTGAACACATACCACCGCTCTCAGCCCTCAGAAATCCGGTAAGGTGGCACATACAACATAATTAGTTTCTGAAGCCACAGAGAGAGTGGTTTTCTGTTTTTCTCCTTCATGCTGTTATCTCTTGCATCATGGCAGTCCTGACAACCTCCCACTAAGTTGTATTTCTGTAGGAAGGAAACAGCACTAAAGGAGTATAACACTAAATAAATCATCATTCAGGTCAATGAGGAGATCATTCACATTCATGAGGAATTTGTTATTTTACAAGATCTGAAAATTAACTACATAGTCCAAACTTTTGCATTTTTATGCCATGTCAGATCTACCATCAAATCATATATTTTTGTCTCATGAAATTGGACTAAGACAGCATAACATTAAGGTGAAAACAGATTTGATAGCACCTGGGTCTGTATCCTATCTTCAGTCCTTCTATTTCATCAGACAGTATTAACCGGTGAGCCAGTCATAAGCTTTTCAAACTGTCACGTTTTATGAGGAAGCTGATGTTACTTCCACCAGTGCCATGAAACAGTAGGGGGGAAAAAAGAGAGAAAATAAAGATTATGACAACCAAAATCAAAGCTTTGCACAATATGTAGCTGTAATAGTGAAGGCAGTGCATACTATCCATAAAGAGCAATACTATAGGAAGCTGTTATTGAGACCTAAAACATAGACAAAGTTTACCTTTTTTGTCTAATAAATGTACAATTTCTTATATAACTTTCCTTACGTGAGTGCATAACATTGTACATCTGTTGCCACGGTCTTGCTCTCTGAGTTTCTTTACAGTATTTTAAAGATCTTAAACTAAATTTCTGTTGTGCTTTAATACAATTGTGCTTTATGGCTGGTGCTATATAAATAAAAGTGAATTGAAGTGAATAATGTCTGCTGTAGGCATGTTCTGCACACACTGCACGCTCTATCAGAGTTGGCAAAGCTGTTTGTGACCTCCTATTCTTTGTCTCTGTTGTGCATGTCCTCCCAAGGACAGCTTTCTATCACTTTTGACTGAACAGCCTCATGTACCAAAGTATTCAAAAGATATCCTCCTTATGCCGCGCTTGCAAGGCCACCTTCTTTTCATACTCGCCACATTTTCCCAGCAGCGCTTCATATAGTGGTTAGACAGTAGGTACACCTTAAGAATTTTATTTTTGCCCTTGAAGCTTGTATATGATTTTGCAGTTTACAAGCTTAATAAATTGTAAATGTCTGAAAAGAAGAAGTTGAAATGTCTTAATTGAATTCTCTTTCTTTGAGGCACTTTATCGTTATTATTTTCGTTTTGATTGACGTCATTCGTGCCGTGCTTAAAATAGTCCAAGGATGGAATAAAATAGATGGAAATAAAGATGAACTCCTCATTATAGTCATCCATTTTGACAAACAGCAGAACCCAGTGTGCAAGAAGACTATTACTCCTGACTGTGCCGCAGAGCTGGAGCTCATTACTTTCACCAAACAAAACCATAAATCTATTGGGCCAACTGACCTTAAGCCACATAACTAATTTTTGCACGTTGTTTTAAAGTAACAGCTCATCTGGAGAGTTGGAAAACAAGAAACTGTATTTTAATAGCTATATTTTATAACACCTGAATTATGAAGAATAAAACAGACAGTAGATGCCAGGTGTGTTTAGCAGGAAAATAATGATTATTTTGGCTTTTTCTCAGTGATTCAAATCATGGGTAAACATAGATTTGACAGTCTCATTATGATAGATACTGAGGATAAGATTTTAGCAGTTGTAGTTGTGCTGCACCAAATTATTTTACGCTTTTCAGACATGAATTAATAGTCTAAAATAAAACTTTGATGTGCTGGTGCATAGAGTACTGGAGTTTTAAGAGAATAACTTCATCTGAAATTACTGATTTATTCTTTTAGAAAACCCACAATGTTTCACGCAGAATTCTAATTGTATATTTTAAGGGTTATTGTGGCAACGTCATGTCATTTTCCAGTGGCAATGTGTACATCTGTAGTCATTCTTATTCATAAGTGAGGTGGATACGGGTGTGAATAGGAAACTCCTGCTTCACTACCAAGAGGAGCTAACTGCTGAATCACCCCTTCAAGTATGTTGCATTATACTGAGAAAGACAGGTTGATGTGATGTATGATTCACTCACAAAGTGCAAATAAGCAATGAGAAATTACTCGTAACTGAAGCATTTGCAAAATACATAACTTACTGTTTCCAATTCTTCCACCCTGAGGCTTAAGAACCATTCGTTCTCATGTCCAACTTGCCTTGGCCTTGCAACAGGGAAAAATATATCTATAAAGTATTTCATATTATTCTGTTATTGGAGGTAAAAATAAATTCACTAGTGATGCCTGCATTTTTTTTTTAACCCATAAAGACCCAAACAGCTACTGGTAACTAAATCATCTACTAATCTAATTTAATGTTTTAGTTTTTATTAATGTCTGTTTTGTTTTTTTGTTTTTTTATGATAACATCAGCCTGCCCAGGGACTACAGGTGGAAATTAGCCCTAGTGCTAAAACCTGGCATACTACATCTCTTCTTTTTAAGGTTAATGCATATTGTGCATTGTCCCTGTCTAAATAAATAAATAAACTGAAAATGGAAAAAAAAAAAAAAAAAAAATCTAAAGTGTTTAATACCTGTTGATCCGCTAATTACGGTGGCCCAGAGGTGCAACAGGCCAAAAAATTATCCACTAGACGAAAAAAATTATCTACTACAAGAAAAAAAAAGAGAACAGCCTAAAAAAATTATCCACTAGATGAAAAAAATTATCTACTACAAGAAAAAAAAGAGAACAGCCTAAAAAAATTATCCACGAGATGAAAAAAATTATCTACTACAAGAAAAAAAGAAGAGAACAGCCTAAAAAAATTATCCACGAGATGAAAAAAATTATCTACTACAAGAAAAAAAAAAGAGAAAAACAGCCCAAAAAAATTATCCACTATAAGGAAAAAAAAAGAGAACAGCCTAAAAAAATTATCCACAAGACTAAAAAATTATCTACTGCAAGAAAAAAAGAGAACAGCCTAAAAAAATTATCCACTATAAGAAAAAAAAGAGAACAGCCCAAAAAAAAAATTATCCACTAGATGAAAAAAAAAATCCCCTATAAGAAAAAAAAGAGACCAGCCAAAAAAAAATATCCACTAAAAGAAAAAAAAAGAGAACAGGCAAAAAAAAATTATCTACTAGCCCAAAAAATTATTCACTATAAGAAAAAAAAAAGAACAGGTGAAAAAAATTATCTACTACGAGAAAAAAAAAGAGAGCAGCCCAAAAAAATATCCACTATAAGAAAAAAAAACATCATCCACCTTTTCAATTACGGGGGCGCTGTTTACCCGAAAGGTGCCTTGCTTTAAAATTAAGGCCACCACAAAAAATAAAAGGATAGGCTGAAAAATTTTAAGGCTTTCGGCTAATGTGGCTAATGCTAAGGAAGTACCCCACCGGAAGTGGAGGTCGTGCGCTAAAAAATAAAGTTATTTTAAAATATAGATATTTCCATTAATATAGTTTGCAAAGCAGTTAAATGATTAAATACGGTTCCAGTGTCTGCTCAAGGTTAGGCATGGGCGTTAAATGGTTAAGGTTAGGGTTAGGGTATGGTTGGGGTTAGTTTTCAGTGGTAAATGGCCCTTGTGTGCACTGTGTGAAGGTTCGTTGCTAAGCTAATGCTAACGCGAAAAGTTGACGGCAACTTTGTGAACTACCAGTGCGAATAAACAATTGTGTGATTACGGTGTTGAATTGTTCAACTGCCTGACATTCAATATCATTTTTTATGAATATTCGCTACAAGAAGTTCTAAAATTATTTTATTTTGAGAGGAGGAGAAGAGGAGCTTCCTGTGGAGCTCCACTATCATGGCATCGCCCATTTGTTGAGAGACAGCAAGTGCATATTGCGGCACCGACACCTGGTGCCGTGGCACCTCGGCTGGTGCCGCGAGGTACCGTGGCACCTCGGCTGGTGCGGCACCACGGTTGATGCCGCGAGGTGCCGTGGCACCTCGGCTGGTGCCGCGACGTACCGCGGTACCACGGCTCGGTGCCAGGTACCCCAGCACGGCACTGCGTACCATGGCTCGGTACCACAGCTCAGCTCGTTGCCAGGTGCCGAGGCACTGCGGTACCACGGCACACATCTTTATCTCCACAAAATGTCCTTCTTGATCTAGTGTTAGTAAAGACACTCCGTTTGAGTTGAGGAGGAGAGGTCTACCTGCAAACAAATGGGCAATGCCATGATAGTGGAGCTCCACAGGAAGCTCCTCTTCTCCTCCTCTCAAAATAAAATAACACAAAGTTGCCGTCAACTTTTCGCGTTAGCATTAGCTTAGCAACGAACCTTCACACAGTGCACACAAGGGCCATTTACCACTGAAAACTAACCCCAACCATACCCTAACCCTAACCTTAACCATTTAACGCCCATGCCTAACCTTGAGCAGACACTGGAACCGTATTTAATCATTTAACTGCTTTGCAAACTATATTAATGGAAATATCTATAGTTTAAAATAACTTTATTTTTTTAGCGCACGACCTCCACTTCCGGTGGGGTACTTCCTTAGCATTAGCCACATTAGCCGAAAGCCTTAAAATTTTTCAGCCTATCCTTTTATTTTTTGTGGTGGTCTTAATTTTAAAGCAAGACACCTTTCGGGTAAACAGCGCCCCCGTAATTGAAAAGGTGGCTGATGTTTTTTTTTTTTCTTATAGTGGATATTTTTTTGGGCTGCTCTCTTTTTTTTCTCATAGTAGATACATTTTTTCCACCTGTTCTTTTTTTTTCCTATAGTGAATAATTTTTTGGGCTAGTAGATAATTTTTTTTGCCTGTTCTCTTTTTTTTCTTTTAGTGGATAATTTTTTTGGCTGGTCTCTTTTTTTTTCTTATAGGGGATTTTTTTTTCATGTAGTGGATAATTTATTTTAGGCTGTTCTCTTTTTTTTCTTACAGTGGATAATTTTTTTGGGCTGTTCTCTTTTTTTTCTTGTAGTAGATAATTTTTTTCATCTAGTGGATAATTTTTTTTAGGCTGTTCTCTTTTTTTTTCTTGTAGTAGATAATTTTTTTCATGTAGTGGATAATTTTTTTTAGGCTGTTCTCTTTTTTTTCTTATAGTGGATAATTTTTTTGGGCTGTTCTCTTTTTTTTCTTGTAGTAGATAATTTTTTTCATCTAGTGGATAATTTTTTTAGGCTGTTCTCTTTTTTTTTTTTCTTGTAGTAGATAATTTTTTTCGTCAAGTGGATAATTTTTTGGCCTGTTGCACCTCTGGGCCACCGTAGCTAATCCTATCAATACATGTAAATAATCAGTGTATAATGCAGTTTATCATCTTTTCATGGTCATCACATATGACCCATTTGGATGTTCAGAGGCTCCGTTGTTACCATGGAAACACTGTCATCTTCTACAACATTGATTCACCAGTAAAACCCATGGAGTTGGATCAATGACAGTGGATGGACACACTAGATGGTTCCTGTTTGTTATTAACCCATTCAGTATCAGAATATGAAAATAAGCAAATACAGAGATAAACCAGTAAGTCATGGAGGTGACATCATCATCCCTGTCTGTCTCCACAGTCTGAGCTGATGAAGATGTTTGCACAGCCTCAACATGAACAGACTTGTAGTGATTTTCATTTCTTTTAACCCTCAAAGACCTAAACAGCTGCAGGCAACCAAAAGCATCTATTGGTCTAAAAAGATTAATAACTATTAAATCAATGATCCTGACAGTACATTTCAATAATTCAGGTAAAATACAGTTTTTCAGGGTTTCAGCAGCATCAGATGTGTCTTATTTGGATGTTCAGAGGCTCCATAGTGAACATGGAAACACCATCATCTTCTGAAACACTGATTCACCAGTGAAACCCATGTAGTTTGAGCAATGATAGTGATTGTAGATTTTTGTTTATATGATCAAAAAGTCACATTTTCTTTGGTTTTCTCTGTTTTGATTGACTAACCTTTAAAGGGGTCATATTTTGCTAAACTCACTTTTATTAGTCTTTGGTACATTTATTTTTGTATTTAGACCCTAGTAATTCAAAAATTTTGAATTTGAACCCTCCAGGTGCCACAAAGCTATCTTTATATTCATTTTGGCAATAACTGAGTAGATTTCTACAACCCGTTTTAATTCCTTCTTAATTTGCTACGTCTATAGCTAGTTACGTCAGGACATTTGCACATATAAGGTCAAGATTTCCGACGAACATTTCTCCAAGTAATAATTTTTTGTCAGCAGCAGCGGTTGTAGTCCATACTGAAAACTTGTTTTTATGTTCTGTTATTGATACGTTTACTGAAAAAGTCACTTTTTCCTCAGTTTTCTTAGTTTCTGATATAATAATCTTTGAATTTACTCAGCTTTAATGAACATCTATATGATCTGTGAATTAAATATAGGAAAATACACAATTTACACTACAAAATGCAAAAATACAGACAATAATATTATAGTAATTTGTGACAAATCACTTAGAAAGGGTAAAATATAGAGAAAAATTTAGCTGGGAACTGCCGCAAAAGTAGCACTGGGTCTTTATAGGTTACACAAGAACAACAACAACAAAAAAATCATTCCCATACACACATAAAGTGGTCCAAGCACCTGGGGGTACACAGCAGGAACATTTGGTTCTGATGATATTGTGGTCAGCAGTGTGTGAAAATTTAATAACAGAGTGGATGTCAAGTGCCACATCTTACTGGATCAGCAGTGTTGAGTAAAAAAGCATGGTCCCCTGCCATGTATGAGCACTGCACGCTTCATCGACAACACAAAACATTTACAAACAGTAAGCGGAGCAACCATAATCCGACTGGTGTGTTTATTCATCAGAGAGTTGGTTTTGAAAAGTTATATTCAAAGCTGCTGAACATTTTGAGACATTATTTTTATGTGTGGAATCTGGACAAACCTGAGTGATCAGTCAAAAATTGGAGTGAATGCACCGATCAGTAAATTTCCCCAAAAATGCCACAGTGAAGTGATGAAATGCACAGATCTTAAATCATCCTCTTCCCCCAGAAGAAACAACATTGTGAGGAGGAACTGGGCCTGTGTGTGTTCAGCTCGTCGCAGCTGTTTTGGAGCCTCAAACGGGGAGAAGATTCACACTCAAATCTGCAAACAGTTACTATTTTAAAACTCACCTCGATACCTGATGGCAGCAGACATTAACATGAACATTGATCCCATAATCATTGTGTTTATGCAGAACTCCTTGTGGAATGCAGACGTTTTTGATCACACCAAACATCTCAAAAGCTGCAAAAGCTCGTAATGCGGCGCTGAGACATCTCGCCCACGAATCTTGTCTGAATGAGACAAGAGCTGTCATTTTTAGCCACAAAGCTCTGTGCTCGGGGACCTTGATTCAGTGCGTTTGAAGGCTCCTCACACACAAACGTGCACAAAAACTCACACACATACACTAATTGCTGGCTCTGTCATCATGAAGCCTTCCTAAATACTCAAGGTTTGCATCTGGGTTAATTACACCGTCCTAATCCCTCTGAATCTGCGACACTGTTCAAATCTGATGTATGACAGACAAGAGCTTTGCACTGTTTGTGTAATATAACTCGTGTTTGTGATTTATATGCAAAAACATGAGCCACTTTCCAAAGAAAACATATGTGCGATGCAAATTATTTACAGAATAATTGGCATATTCTGATCATATGATGGCTTTGGAGGACGTCTACCACATATAAAACCACAATGGAGAAGTAGCCATGTCTAATTAAGTTTACTAATGCATATCCTCCAAGAGAGGATGAAGAGTGAGGATGTGAACGACCATACATTTTTTATGTAGAAGGTGAAGACAGGTGGAAGATATCCTCATAAATAAGTATCCTAAACTCCCCTTGAGTGTGCACATATTTATTCAGGCTTTCATTTGCAATATATTGTGAAAGACAGTGGGAATAATACAATGTCCTTCAGCCATTTGAGCATCTTACAGTGTGGATATGGCCCATGAATCTAAAGATAAATATGGGATACAAGAACATGTGGCATTTAACATAACTAAACAAGTGGTGACAGGCACAACAAAGTCCGCCCCTCTCACATATTTTGGCCATTCTAAGTAAATGGGAAGATTTTAAAAATTCATAAAAAAATGTAACTTTACCCTGCTGTTCCCAAAATGTAATGAGATCCATTCTAGGTCACTGGCAGTCTATAAAGTCAATTTGGCATGAATTCAACCAATAGTTTTTTTGCTACAGACATGTGAAATTTTGCCCATTATAAGTAAATGGGGGAAAAAAGATTTTAAAAATTCATTAAAAATTGAAACTTTGACCTACACTTCCCAAAATGTAATGCAATCTATTGTGGGTCTATGGTAATCTACAACCCAAATTTGGTATGAATTCAACCAAGAGTTTTGCTGCTACAAACATGTGAAATTTTGCCCATTATAGGTAAATGGGAAAAAAAAAAAAAAGATTTTATAAATTAATTAAAAAAATTTAAACTTTGACCTACTTTTACCAAAATGTAATGCCATCTATTCTGGGTCACTGGAAATCTATAAACTAAATTCGGTATGAGTTCACCCAATAGTTTTGCTGCTGCAGATGTGGGAAATTTTCGCCCATTATAAGTAAATGGGGAAAAAAAAAGATTTAAAAAATTCATAAAAAATTTTAACTTTGACATAATTTTCCCAAAACGTAATGCCAACTATTCTTGGTGACTGGCAATCTATAAACCAAATTTGGTATGAATTGACCCAATAGTTTTGCTGCCACAAACATTTGAAATTTTTCCCATTATAAGTAAATGGGGAAAAAAAAAAAAAAAAAAAAAGATTTAAAAAAGTCATAAAAATTGAAACTTTGACCTAATTTTATCAAAATGTGATGAGATCTATTCTGGGTCACTGACAATCTATAAACCAAATATGGTATGAATTGAACCAATACTTTTGCTTCTACAGACATGTGAAATTTCACCCATTATAAGTAAATGGGGGAAAAAAATGTTTAAAAAAATTCAGAAAACATCTAAACTTTGACCTAGTTTTCCCAAAATGTAATACCATGTTTTCTGGGTCACTGGCGATCTATTAACCAAATTTAGTATGAATTCAACCTATGGTTTTGCTGTAAGAGTATTAACAAATAAAGAAACAAACAAAGAAAGAAACAAATCGAACCAAAAACAATACCCCTTGCTTCCCGTTCGGGGGGCTGGGTACTTCATAAACTCATAAAATCTTACAGGTTGCTACGTATTTCTGTTTCTTCTTTAATTAAACCTCAGTGCAGTTACTTGCCGCTCCCAGGCATATATTAGCCCAAAATGATTGTTACTGTGAAGCAGGAGAGAACTTAATCTTTTCACGACTAGATGATGAAAAAGTAAACCACAGAATTATCGTTGATGATTCTCAGTGGGGCTGTGTCAGAGCCATAAAATGACACCCACTTTGTGTTTTTGCTCACACCATTTCAAGCTCATAAACCACATGTTCATATTCATATCCAGCTGGATTACATCCGGAGCTGAAAATGCTATTAGAGAGGAAAAATGGCTTGAGTTGTCTATAGCATTGTGAGAAATGACTGGTGTAGTACAAGCCTGCTCTCAATTATGCAAAATTTACTGTTGATAATGCGAACAACCTTGAAACTCTTCTGGGGCGCGAGCACAATGATTCAGTCTAAACCCTTTCTGTGATCAATCATGGCCACTGTAACTCAGGTGAACGATGGGCTTCTTGGCACCATCCAAGCCTGCACCAAGCACTTTCCTACTACAAATCTCCCCTGACTGTGCATATCAATAGTGTTTTACTGTCTCCTTTTCAGAATAGACAAATGCTTAATTATTTAATGGTATCATATGCTATTCCTGATGCATTTTTATTGAGACTTGTGTAGCATTTATCAAGGCTAAAACATGAGCTTATTGTTGGAAATCCTCCTTTGATTCAGTTTATTGCCTTGTGTGTTTCCTGCACAGGGTTTACTTTGCGATGCATGCTTGTGTGAAGAAAACTGTCATTAGTTACACATCTGTGCGTGGCTTTGGACAAAAATACCTTTAAGAACATTCCACTATATTTATAGAGCATGAAAAATAAAAAACTGACTGATCCAATCCATTCAATTAGAAGCAGGATATATTTTCAAACAACATTTGCATATGTTTACATGGACACACTGCGATATTATACACAAATACATATGAATTTTCATGATAAGCTTTCCACGTTTCCTCTATTAGGCTCACGTGAAGAAAATCTGCATCTGGTTGAGCGTTACCCAGCATCCTCTGAGCCACACGTGGCGTACACAGGAGGACCATATGGGTAACGTGATGAAACTGACCTTGGCTGTGAGGCTGCTGATCTCTTATCGTTTCATAACCATTCCTCTCACACTACTCTTAGATACATAGATGTTGATTTTTTTTCTCACTTACTCTCAGTTACTCTGTGTGATCCTGTGAGCTCCCACAGAGTCGAAAGCTCAGACATAGAGCTTACATCTTTGTTTTGTTTTTGTCCGACCAATCACTGAGTCATGTTCAGTCATGCTTTGCTATTTGAGCCGACAGTCTCTCTGCTCATGGTAAAGTAATAAAATAGAATTTGTTGCTTGATCCAAAGCAGGAAAGGCTTACATTCAGCCAGCGGGAACAGGAAGTTCAAATTCATAAATAGTAAACATTTATAAATAGAGCCTGCGTGGATTTATGTCCACAAAAGATGGTTTTATGTCCCTAGATCCTTTTTCCTGATGAAAGTCACATGATCTGCTAATGTTAGTGAAGAGCAGGGCTTAATCACCCTCGCGCATGAGTGTGTGTGCGTCCACAATCTCTGTGAGTTGGTTTAAGGGAGGGTGGGTTCATCTCTTGGGTAGGAAACGTCGGCTGGTGGTGATTTTGTTAGCAGCGGTGGAATGATCTAGATAATACACTTATCCACAGCCCCTCCGGGGGACGGCGAACCACCGACATCTGATTAGATTCCACAAAGATAAAAGGATCATGGGAAGTCACATGTCTAGTTTATTACTGGGTGACTTTGGGAGTCTGTCCCATGAATCAACAACAGATAATAAAGTGATGACTAACTGTATTTAATCTCCAGTCAGGAAGCAATGATTTGTTTATCATACTTGCATTTTTATATTGTTGAGTGACTGAGCTGAAAATGAGGTGAGTTTTTTTTCTTTTTCTTTTTTTTTATTATTTTTTCAGTGCACCTGCTCAGCTCAGGCCACATTTTTTTTTACCCTATAATGGATTAAAAATAACTGATTTATTTTTGTGAATGTAGGTAATACTTTACAAAGAGGGAACATTAAATTTAACCCATGCAGTAACGCATCAACGCAGGTTAATCCATCATCATGATTAATCTAATTAAAAACTTTAATGCAATTAACCCACCTGCAGTGCAGAATGACTCTGAACATCTCTGGCAACACATTTGGGGCAATTTGTCCAAGTAGAGTTACTGTCATGCATGTGAAAATGGGCAGCTGATCTGGTAGTGACAGGCAGCAGAATCAACCAAGAAAGATGGAGGACACTAAACAGCACGCTGGCCCTCTGGATGGAAATATGAGGATAAAAAACCCCAAGACGGAACAGTTGTTTCAAGTTGTTTAGTTGAAACTGTTGAAGGTGTTTAATAAACATGTTAAGTGTGTATATATTCCCTTCTGTCTTGAGTCTGTTCACTCATGCAAAATAAAACGTGAACATTATAGATTCAAAATTAAAGATATTTAATTGTGATTAATCAAAATGAATCCACAGCAACCCTGTAATTAATCTGACTAAACATTTTAATTGTTTGACAGCACTAGTTGTTAGTTAATTAAAAGTTTGTTAATTTGTCTGTCGACTTAAGGAATATCTAAACAATGACATGATGCCTTCATTAACATGAACACCAGCCGTGGATGCATTTATTAACTGTTAATTAACTGTTTATTAATACTTTTCAATTCACTGACTAATCTTAATTCACTCACTCTCCCTATAATGTGTTATTGATAAACCCAACACATAAAGGAGACAAAAACTTAACAGTAAAGGTTTAGGTTTTGTGTTTTGCGTTAACACAGTCTTACCACGTGCACGTTTCACAGCTCCTCCTCCATCTCTTTTCTTCCACACAATGTTCTGTTCAGTTTTCAAGGACTGTTTCTGACCTTGAAACTAAGATGTGATTCAACATTCATCATATTTTCTGTAAATGTTTGCTCCGTGTGCAGTAAGCAGGGAAAGGTGGCATTCTTCAGTTAATGTGTTTACACGTTGCAGAGAAAGCAGATGTTTTGAAATTTTCAGATTTCTGTGTCTGCCGCTCTGGTGCTTGTTGCAAGACAGACAGATGAGCCCAGTGTTGAATTTACAGTCCACACAGGTGCTAGACAGTGTGATTTAAGGAGACTGTCTGGGAGATTTAAACCCTGCTCTTTGCAGTCAGTAAATTATATATTAGCGACTAACTTTTAGAGTTATGATTAAAGTTTTTTTCAAAAATTGCAGGTATTGTTAAATGCATGTAATTTTTTTCTGCATTATCTTCAGGTTTGTGAGTAAAATGTGTGAGAGATATCAGAGAAAATGTGAGATTTGACAAGTGATTTAGAAGAGGGCACTTTATTTTATGGCGATGAATTCATAAAGTTTGTTATCTGAACAAGCAGAAATGTCAGATTTTTATCTTCATGCTGTGCTTGAAAGTACAGTGCTTTGCTTAAGAGAATAAAGATGAGTGAATATCTTCCAAATTCACAGCTCTTTGATCTTAAGAGAGGTGGTATTACATGCTGCTATACAGCAGATGTTTCCTCTCTTGAGCTGATTAATTTGTTCATCCCACCCTCATGTCATCTGTGCTTTCATTCCTTTTAGTCCTGTTGCCCCAAAACAACATTTAAGATGCTTTTATTGCTTCTTCTGGGCGTAAATAATTAAGACTATCTGAGAGGGAAGAGCAGAGATGTTTAACCTGTTCTTCTGATGAAACATGGTGCTGCAGCCTAATGTTCATTGAGTGACTATTACTACTACTTATAAGCTAATAATAATACAGTCATTATATTTCACCACGGAAGGCAGCTTATCATTTTGAGCAACAAAATAGACGTGTGAGAAGAAAAGTGTGAAGGGTACTTGTGCCTAATTTAAAAATGGCTGCCAGACAGAAGCAAAGATGGGAACAAAATATAACATTTTGATGCATAATTTTATAAAGGCAGTGATTCAGGCTGAAAGGGGTGTGCGAGTTTCAGTAATAGTATGCGACATCCAAGAAAACAGCAGTTTTCAAATGCCTTGGAGAGCCTCGCCTTCTGCACAGGCTTTTCTTCCATCAGGCTTTAATTACTAAGCCAAAGACTTCTCTAGTCTCAATTCTGAAACTTGTTTTTCTCACAGCCTTTATAGAGCTGATCGTGGAGATTCCACGGGGACGTCGCAAAAGAGGGTGCTAGGAGCAGAATGTCACATTAATTTTACCCCTTTCCCACACCCGTCCCCTCCACCCCCTGCAGATCCATGCATATATCAAGTGACAGTCAAATACACTCTGTGATTTGATTTTAATTATGTGATTTTCACGTATTTTCTCACAACCTCAGGGAAAGTTGGAGAAGCCAGCTGATCCAGAACACTGAGAGAGAAGGGCTTGGATGTGAGAGGAAGCTGTAACAAATTAAGTACCAAATAATTATTTACTGTCACTCTACCCTGCTATGGATGGATAAATGGACAATCTGGTAACATCGCCAAATTGGTAATGCATTTTTAGTGATGTAGCGGTATCATTACATCTGCAGCAGCTGCAGAGATTGTTTCTCTACTAACCCTCAAGGATTTTGCTGGTTGGGAATCTACCTCTCAAACTCTATCACTGTGGGAGAAAAACTCAATAACTGGAACAAATTTACTCTTCAGAACCAACACACCAACAAAGTGTTGCTTTCTGTCACACACCCACATGCACACAGACACACACAGACACATACACACACGTTTGTTCTGTTGAATCATACCACTGTCAGAGAGACAGATGAAACCCGTAACACTCTTAGATGATGCGTTTCTGTTCAATTCCCCTTTCGGTTAGATTCCATTACTGCCATGCAACACCTTCTGCAAGATAATTTGTCTTATACACAGTATTCAGTAAACCTGAGGGAAAATGGCAGTAATTAAAGAAGGAGTATTATATGATAGTAGAAATCAGTCTATCATAAGCCTGTACTAAAATTTATTCTTGGGTTCCTGTCAAAGCGCATCACAGGCAAACAGCCTCCTTCTCTAACACACAGCATTGCTTTTTTGAATCATAATAATAGGGGATAGGTTTGGGACTTAAACACAACCCACTTGTGTTGCTCTGCATCCTTTATCAACTTAGCAGCAACAGTGATGGACGAGTTGTCTGGTTGTAGCACAAGAAAAAAAACAATTTTATCCCTCTGTTCTGCAGCTCACTGGTCGATAATTACAAAAAGAAAACACACACTTCCTATTGTCATCATCATTTCTCCTGGTGTATTCTTTCCCAAACATCTAGACAGAAAAATACAATGCTTGTTTTACATAAATGAATTTGTTTATCATTTATTCAAACACAAGTTGGAATGTTTTCTTAAATAATTCATTGTACTTAACATTTGAGAATACCACAATATGCAGTGTTACAGTAGCAATGCTTTGAAATTTAGATAGAGATAGAGATAGAGAGAGGGAGAGAGTGCTATGAAAACATCACACACATATCACATCGTTGGTTGTTGGAGGTTCCACATTTTTGTTATTGAAAAAAAAAAAATGGGCCCCCCGGTGCGTCATCACCAACACACTGACAGTAGCGTTAACACACAGTGGAGGAGAATGAAGAAGGCTCACAGTGTCCTACATTGTAGCAGCTTCCATAATCCGCATGGGCAGATTTTTTCATTTCCACCTGGAAGTCTGCCAGTCCAGAGGATTTCTCCACTGTTGACAACACTGCATCGCACAAATGAGAGGACGCATCCTTCCATGTGTATTATGGCTAGTCCTACAAATGATATGGCTACCAACTGGACAAACACCTGCATCTCTATTAGAATTAGTGAGACAAAACTGTCAAAATTGTTAGCTTTGTTAATCTCGATGAAAGATTAAAGCACGTGTCCTTTTAAGGAAACGTCAGTTAAGAATGGTGCGTGACCTTGGCAGGATTACACTGCACTTCATCACTAATTCAGCGATGATATTTTAATAAAACATGCTTGCAACTATATAAAAAAGGCTGTTGCAATTCTGCAGTTCTTTTAAACAAGGTTACTGCTTTAAATGTAACACCTCTGAAACTTTTTCACTCTTTTATTGGGTGCAAAATGACATTCAACCACATGGCAGAAAGGTGCAAAATGTAAATGGGTACTGCACATGAAGGTGGTGTTAAAACGATGGTAGCAATCACATTTTTATTTTTTCTTGTGTCCCTCATTGTCTGTGCTCTTAGTGCTTTAAAAGCTGACAAAAGGTTTGAATCGTTCACAAGCAAAAGCACATATGGTTCTCACAAAAGGCCATTCACCATTAAAACAAAGCAGTTTTGCTTTTTTTTGTACATAATGTGCTGCCACTGGATGAGAATGAGCTGAAAAGCAATAAAAATACACTTTTCTACAGGAAAGAAATCTGTTGGTCTATATTGAAACTTACAAGGACACTCAAAAGGAGGAACAATCACAACATATGGCGACGTATTCAACAAGTCCATTGCAATGTTGAGTGTGCACCTTTTAGTAACATTCTGTGCTGTCCAGTAACCTACTGCATACTATATATATATATATATTTTTTTTTTTTTCAAATCTGGATGCAGTTATTTTTTAAATGGCTTTTCTATTTGCATCTAAAAAAATCCACAAGCAGCAGAAAGAAACTCAGAATCAATCTTTTTGGTTGCCTCTTTTCTACATCATGTTATGGGCTCAAGGATTAGTCATCTCAATATTTTACTGCTTAATTAAACCAAATGAATGGCTGCAAAAACATTAACGTAACCAAGCTACAATACTTGACCTTTTATTCATTGAGCAGCGCTATAGATGATTCAAACATCCACAAAATCCACCCTTGGAGATAAAAAAAAATCAAAAAAAAAATCCATTGATTAAAACTATTTCAAAGTCCATCTGATTGCAACATTCATAGCGTTCCCTCATTTGACATCTCTTCTTAACCAGAAGGTCTCAATGATCGCGACCTTTTAGGTCCGATGGACACCAGTGGACTACAGTTATTTGACATTTAGTGCTAGCTCATTCATAAACACAGATAATTACTACCCAGATGAGGAATTAAGGATTGTCCTTGAAGGTCAGTCCCAGCCCACACGGGGCACTTGGCTGGCATCCGCAGCTCTGTCGATATGCCAGTCCTGGGCAGCTGTCCGACATTGCTATTAACCTGAGCAGAGCCAGCCCATCCATAAAGCTGTTTGGGACATGGCAGCTGCTCAAGGGGCAGAGAGGTATTAAGCGTAGATTTACAAGAATGAAAATGTCCTGCCTCACTTATAATCTGTGGTATTTTTACACACAAGACAAGACATACTGCATAAACATACACAACACACACACACATACACACACTCTTACATAATGCAGCCTTGGCTTGTATGGACTCACGCACGCATCCACACATCATGTCTGTTTTGGCAGAGTGCATGCACTGTCACTTTGAGTCGACTTCCGTTCTCTGCACAGGCTCATGCAAAATATTTTCGACAATCTGCCATGTTCAGGTGTCTCAAGGTAATCAGCGTTGAGGATCGGTCTTGTCCAATTTGAACTCATGAGCATCCGGCTCATTTCACTGTGCTTCTGGTTCAGCACTTCATTGCTCTTCAAACAGCAAGGAAGCTCACAGCATGTAGTACTCTACCATGTAACACAGGCATAGTGTTCCACAGCACATCAAAGCCCGTTTGAGCTCGCATTCACTATGAATACAGTGCAGCATTGTCAGTATAAGGAATGCAACCAAAAGAGCCATTTTTCAAAGAAAAGTCGAATGAAAGATCTACTGAAGAGAAAATACAGAATGGCAGTAGGTCATATCATTACAGTAGACTGATGCAACCGCATATCTTCTTCAAATGAGGGGACTAATTTTACGTCTCCTGTAATGTCTTCACAGTTCAAACTGAATAGACACATCAACATGTGAATTTGAGTCCCATAAATGATGATTAATGAGACTATGTAGCCAGACTGTATAAATATGATAAGTCGTTGCACTGGTACCCTTCCCTTTGGCAGCAGCAACAACACAGAGTAAATACTTAGCTTCCATACCCCAGTGGTGATACTGGGTTCTTTCCATCAGATCCTTTAGGAATCAAAAGCACGATCTTCACAGATCTCCAGCGCAGCTTTACTTGCACCGCCAAACACTTCCACATTAGCGTCGATCCACGGGACCACGTTGCCGGGCATGTAGGCTGAGCAGTTGGCCAGGCCCATGATGTCCACAGGCCGCAGAACTCGATCCCACATGTTGAACTGACTAAGCTCACCCACAAAGGCCTGCGTGGCGTCAAAGCGGCCTCCGACTATATCCTTTAAAGAGAAGCAGAAGATGAGAGACAAGTTTACTTTTTAGGGAAATGTAAATACACTTAAATTAAAACAAATCGATTCCATTTGATTTCCATCAAACTGCCACGCAACACTGGAAGTGAATTAGTGCGGAGCCACTCTCGGATGTCGTAGTGTTGTGCAATCTCTAGCAATCTTACATCTGCTGGAGATAAAGGGAGGCTGTGTATATTACTTTGACATTAAGCTTTCCTTAGTCTCCAAGGCTAACGCTGTATGAATTAATGCCACTCTTTAGGGAATTATTCATACATCACTATACATTTCTAAATACATAGTGCTGTCATCGAGCTAACTGCTGTAATGACCCTGTAATGCAGCTCCCAAGGGCATTACAGCGCTGTTTACAGGTAGATGAATGAGGTAATACTGAAAGGGCCATGATAGCGTGAGAAGAGCCTCTCCACCCTCTCTCCCCTGCTCCCTGTTCTGTGCCTCCGGCAGTGGGCTCAAGGGGGAATACACACAGATTGTACTGACACAGAGGAAAAACACACACACATACACACACACTGGAGTTCCCACAGAGACGAAGCATACACACACCTGTTCCCTAATGCCTTAGCTTCTGCACTGCTCTCACCTGCTCCTGGCCCAGGATGATCACCCCTCCAGGTTTAATTGGGTGCCATGGGGCCAGGTTGTCCCCTGTGCCTAGTCTCTCCCCATCCTGGTAAGCCTCCCAGAAACCGTCTCTGGTAGTCCAAGTGATACAGATGTGATGCCAGCGCCCGTCACTCACTGACAGAGGGAGCTGGGCCACCTGATTGGAAATACAAGTGCAAAAGGTGAGCGACATCAGGACAAAGAGCAAAGGTGCAGGGAAGGAGAATGGGGGAGCAAGATGAGTCAAGAGAGACTTGAGATTAATTGCGCCATGTTAGAAACAAGGACAGCAATTAGAGGGGTTAGGGCTTCAAAAGACAACCTTCTCTAGAGACTTCTCCAGATGAGCCAGCACGACATATAAAATTTAGATTACCCAGGTGACATCAAGGGGTAAAACATCCTTCAAAGCAGTCGGGTAGCTCACAGCAAAACACTGTCCTCTTATGCTTTTGTGCTTTGTTCGTAGATCAAAGACAAACAACCGGTTATTTTACCAGCCCAGTGCATCATGACATCATAGTCCACTGAGGATACACAGCAACACATGAGACTCTAACTATGTAACTCATTAGCGTTTTCCTTTTGAGTCTGCAGAATAACTTCACACCCTTATCTGTTAGTACTATTGCGTCTGAGTGCAGATACAGGTCTAGGTGCAATAATTTTAAAAAGCTGGTAACGTCACTGAAAATAAAACTCAAGTCACTGGCAATTACAGAAGCAATTTACCTGGTTAAGGATACCAGATGGGATCTTAATACCACTGGGACCATAGGGAACACTGGCAGTATTTGAGAAAAGACTTTTGTTGGACTGACTGCATGTAGATTTTCTTAAAATAAAAAATAAAGTCTTATCTAATCTTGTGCAGCACTTACGGTATGACAGCTGTGGTAGTTGGCAAACAAAGAGCTTAATAATAAAACACTATCCACAAGGCACACACAAATATGAATACATGACTCATTCAACATTTAAAAGAATTGAAATGAATTCATTTGTAAGACATAAAGGTGCAGTTATTACACAGTAGAAATGTATCTTTCCCAAATGGCATTTTTAAAGAAGTACACGTTCACTTAGCAGCGAAAGTATATTGTAACATTAACTATGGGTTTACTTCATATAGAAGTCAGTCTGGCATGTCTAACTGGAAGGCTGGTTTTAGCACCTGCATCTACTTTTCTTATGCTGTGATATGTCATCATGTCCTTTGTGAAAAAGAAATGTGATGTACAGTTTTTACTTATTTTTCAAAGGACATTTTGTACTTGTTCTTCAACTCTGAAAAGATGAAATAAGATTCTGAAGATAAGGGTAAAATATTTTCAGAAGGTCATGTGAGAAGTGAAGTACTAAAGTTTCTGTTTCCAATTGACATTAATGTTTAACATTAATAGAAATTCGGTTCAAAGAATGAGACTTAAATTGAAATTGTGCCCAAAGAAAACACTTAAAACATGAAGATTTTCAATAGTATTTGAATCATTTGAAGTCATAATGAAATCTGGAGAATATTCTTTCAGATAATGCCAGACTTTTAAAGCTTGAAGCATCAGATTACACATGCACATTTGCAAAAAGAACACAGTGTTAATGTTGAACAACACCGGCTGAACTCATTACAGAATAAAAGTCTTGGCAGTCGTGTGTGACTGGAAAATGGAGATGCCAGAAGCACGTTTTTCCTGAATTTAACCCTTTATAGGGCAAATGACTATTTTTGGTAATTTCTGCATACATTACAAGACAGTGACAGCAACAGTTCCAGTGAGGACAGTGAGGCAATAATCTAAGGTCCAGTGTGGTCTACAGGGTCTGTAAGGTCCACCTCTGCATGAACAGTGAGTGTACCTGCTTTGTTAGGTACCATGAAGTAATGGTACTAATGTAAGGAATGATGTTCAAAGGGATAATGTGGATGTGGACAGGGGTCTGGATCAGCACTTATGTTGGTCTAATGTTCTAAAATACATGTTCCTTTCACCTTATATGTGTTTTTCTTGTGTTTTTTATATTTACTTCTTCTTTAATTTTGCCACTAATGGGTAGGAACCAAATATGGTAACTTCACTGACCTAGATTTTCTACATAACCAGGGTGCGATTTGTCAAAAAAACACAGGGCGGGATGTTTTTGTTTTTGTCAGTGTGAGGGGGGCAGTTATAAATGTGGGGGTGTGGTCCATAACTAATGTAACTAACGCTGGTGTGAAACGAAAGTGAAATTTTGCATTCCTTCACCATCCAACTCACGGTTCTATTCCTCTCTTATACAACGGATCTTACACGAAATTTTCACAACTTCTAACCTGTGTCCACTGGACCTCCTGCACTGCTCTATGCACCCCCCCCCCCACAAATGCTGAGCCACATGAATTTGTCACATTTACCCCCCCTTTATGGTACCCCAGTGCATGGGGACGTTCACAAATTCTGAGACTGCCAACAGGTCGGTTCAGGTGAATGTTAGTGCCAGTAATGTAGGATATAGGTGTAAGAACACTGTCAAAACCTGTCTGTTATTTACACTGGATGCCCCCCCCCCCCCCCCCCCAGGACGAAATTCACTGACCAGAAGTAGGGATGTAAAAACCAGAGGGGGAGGTTGATCCCCCCATCCCTCCCAATAAATTGCACAATGTACATAACAATAAAAAAAACTTCAAAAATTGTCATGTTATTAAATTGTTATGTCCTCCAATAACACACTAAGTAGGGATGGGAATCGAGAACCGGTTCTTTTTGAGAACGTTTGCCTGCCTGCTTAAAGATTCTGCTTATCGATTCCGCCTTCATTGTGCATGCGTGATGACGTCACGCATACGCTGCATTGTTTTGGTCAGAACGTAGCCAACATGGCGTTGAGGCAGAAACAGTCTAAAAAGTCGACACCAGGTCCACTGGAGCACTGTGAAAGCTTCCATTTCTTCAAAATGGTGGAATCCCTCCAATATGTTCAAACATTGGTCCACAGCATTTACAGGAGTGTCACGTATTTGATATGCTACTTAGTGACACTTGTGAATCTAATGGCAGAGTGAACACCAGGCCGTCATCCGGGCCCAGTTCTGGTTCTGGTGCGGGCAACAAATGTCGTACCCCCTCAAGTTTTCGAAGGTAGGGGAAAGGAAATGAGGTGCACAACAATGGGAGACGAGCTGAGACGAGCCGAGTCGAACTGGTTCTGGCAATGCAGCAATAGTGGAATAAGTAAAACGCCTTAAGTTTCACTTTCACTGCCCCCCCCACAAACCAGGCCGGCGTCATCTGTTATTATTATTTGTACATACTGTAAATGTTATATTTTCGGTGCAGAGATGGAAATATAAAAGACAGTTAATGCAGACACACCCATTTGTACTCTTTAATTCCCTCACCCAATGAGAATCGATGAGAGAATCGATAAGGAATTGGATCGATAAGCAAAATCAAAAATGGAATCAGAGTCGTTAAATTCTTATCGATTCCCATCCCTAACACTAAGGTTTACATTTAGAACTTCTGAGTACTTCTCTGAATGCCCTATAAAGGGTTAACACTGAATGTTGAAGATACAGTACGAGATGGAAACAGTTTAATTGAAAAAAGAGATACAATTTCCTGATTAAGATGTTGCTTGACCACAGTAAAGATTCCCCGTTTGCATCGTCACCAAAAAAACAAAATACAGACAGTGCTGCACTTTTCAAAATTGTTGAGGCAGCGTTCTGGTTTCCACTCAGTATGCATCCTACTGAACAGCATAAACAATGTGCCCCAGTGGACCCTGTTATCACTGAGAACAAGTTCAACACATGGATGTGTTAGTGCACATACGGTAATCATATTCACTCGTCTTGCCTCTGTCTCCTACATCTCGCTTTTTGCTCCACTTCTTGTGTCTGTTGCTTTCTCTCTCAGTTTCTGGTACATTATAACTTCCTTTTTCTAGCTTCTTGTGATCTTTCAATCTTTCCTCCCTTCTCTCAGCACTCTATCACCTCTAAGGCTCTGCAGCTTTCCTGTTTCTTATCCTCTTCCTTCTTTTTTCTCCTCATACTCTCATCCCTTTCTCCGACCATCCTTCTCTAATCTGTCTGACTTGAACACATGTATAATGCATGGTGAAGGGAAAAGCTGTGAGGAGACTTGCCTGTGCCAATAATGCCCAACGTAAACAAGACAGAGGGAAAAAAAAAAAAAAAAAATCCTCTCCAGTGCAGGAACATTCTGCCCAAAAAAATCCCTCCAATCCACCGTGACACTGCCGCAGAGACAACCATGTCATCAGGTAATGAAAAATCTGTACTGACAACCTACACTGACATCACAATTATAATTTTCCCTTTTAAGACTCAATGCTGTAAAACGCTTCCACCACTTCACTTAGACTTTTAGTATTTTGCATTTCATTAGTTGATTGGGAACTCTGAGTTGTAAGTGCATAGTTAGAGTATAGTGTACACTGGATTGAAAGTAAATGGGCCCTTCAAATGAGCACACATGGCAGCATATATTCTCCAATGAATTACTGTTATTCTTGGGTGTGTGTGGAATGTGGGTCAGTGATATTAAATGTTTATAAGGTGCAAAATTAAATATTCAGAGCTGATGGGCAGCGAATCTTCACTCAGTTGTGTCATTACTGTGCTCATTGCTTGTGCATACAGTAGGTATTTGATTGTTTCATACCACAGAGGAGACTACTGCTTACATATTCATACAGTTAATTAGTGCCAGTGTTGCTCTACATTCGCTACTGTCAGCTATTGCAGAGTTGCCAGGCAAATAATAAATGATTCTGAGCCTCACTCAACTCGATCCTCAGATAATCGACATCATAGTGGCCCTCCTCCCTGTCAGAAAGCACTCAATGAACACTAGTGAGCTGCCAGCAGTTCATGTGATAGTGATTCACTGTACAGGGGTTGGACAAAATAATGGAAACACCTTCACCTCAAGATGATAATGCCCCAATCCATACAGCTACAATTGTTAAAGAATGGCATGAGGAACATTCTAATGAAGTTGAGCATCTCGTATGGCCGGCACAGTCCCCAGACCTCAACATTATTGAGCATTTATGGTCAGTTTTAGAGATTCAAGTAAGACGTCGATTTCCACCGCCATCGTCTCTAAAAGAGTTGGAGGGTATTCTAACTGAAGAATGGCTTAAAATTCCTTTGGAAACAATTCACAAGTTGTATGAATCAATACCTCGGAGAATTGAGGCTGTAATTGCCGCAAAAGGCGGACCTACACCATATTAAATTATATTTTGTTGATTTTTTTAAGGTGTTTCCATTATTTTGTCCAACCCCTGTATATGACGGTTTTGACAGATACTGCACTTCTCAAAACTGAATGTTACAGATGATCAACTCACCTTATCATTAACCAGTAGCTCAATGGGGTTGTTGCCCCATTCGATGAGGACTATCTCATTTGCCTGGCCTGGCACGCCGTAAGAAAATGGGGTTCCTATACCAGGACTGGCACTAGACTTGAGCCACATGCACACGGTGAAGGCATACATTTCTGGAAGGCTCTTCTTGATTCGTCCATACAGATAATTAGTACGAAGAGGGAGAGAAACCTTGAAATCCTCAGGTGACTTGAAGGCATTATTACCTGTTGAGAGATAGTGACAACACATGGTTATATATTTAGAATGTTGCCTCAAACGATGGTGTTTAAAGTCAGTATAAATCAGTGTTTTTCAGCCTTGGGGTCGGGACCCCCTGTGGGGTCACCTGGGATTCAAATGTAGTTGCCTGAAATTTCTAGTAATTGATAAAAATAAAAACTTACTAATAAAAAATATATGGTGAGTTGAGAGAGACAATCCCAATACATAAAAGACATATTGAAATGTGAAGCTGAAACTGAAGCACTGTGGTATTGTTTATTTTTCAAATGTTCATTGTGGTCGGTTTCAGATGCTGCGGCTCTTTCATAATTCATCATTTGAGTTATTGATTGTTCAGTATTAATTGCCAGCCTTGTAAATCCAAGCTGGACTGACTGTACATATCCTGACCAAGGGAAATCAAATTCTCACTTTGTGCAGTAATCTACACCTGGCTTTTCTGCCTCTGTCCATAATAATATACATTATATAGCCTAAATGTCATCTAAAATTAATGTTTATTTGCAACATAGCAAATTATTACATAATCAAAAACAAATTAATTTTAGCAAAAGAAAATTTCTCCATTTGAATGTCTGGGGTCACCAGAAATTTGTGATGTTAAAATGGGGTCATGAGCCAAAAAAGGTTGGGAACCACTGACATAAATGCTGATCTTCTCTTAACCCATAAAGACCCAAACACCCGCTGGTGACCATTCACTGATCTTAAATTATTGATATTTGTTGATGCATGAATCCTAATACATGTGAATAATTCATGTGAAATACAGTTTGTCATCTTTTCATGGTCATCAGATATGACCCATTTGGACGTTCAGAGGCTCTGTAGTGAACACCGTCATCTTCTACAACACTGATTCACCAGTAAAACCTCTGGAGTTGGATCACTGACAGTGGATGGACACACTGGGTTTACTTTCAGTTAATAATATACTTAGCGCCATTAAAAATGCACAAGTCAGAATAATATATATATTTGGAGATATGTTAAAGTAATTGGTTTGGGGTTACCTTCATATTAAAGAGAGAAGCATTGGTCAATAGAGAATGAACTGTGGACAAATTGTGATCAACCCAACAGGTTTATTCAGTGCACTGAATACAGGTACTCAGAAATTGAAAGTGTCATCGTTTATTATCGGGTGTGTCCACCTCTGGCTTCCAAACAAGTAGTGCAACGACGACGCATGGAACTGGCAAGTCTCATGATCCTGTCCTGTCCTGAGGGATCTGATGCAATCTGATCTGGCGCTTAGACACTGATTGTACTGCGATGACAGCGCAGACAGCGAGCGACTTCACCACGGCTCAGACCTGCTCGTAACATGTCAATGGCACGTTCTGTCTGTTGTGTCGTAAGTTGTGGCATTTCGAGCTGGGAAAAACATTTCAACGTTCCCTTTGCTGCTTTTATATCGACTATTGACCACACCTAAAGGTGCCAGTCAAGTGTGACTCTGTACAAGAGATGCGACCTAATATCTGACATTAAGGGATTAGTCCAAACACTGACGTCAAGCATGTCGGGAATGAAAAAAATACAACTGTTAACTGTATTACTCATCTCGTGAGCAACATATACAAAATAGGTACCTGAGCAAATCATTTTCTGGAAACTACACCATATGTTTGGACTATGTGTGTATATATTTTACTGAAAAAGTCACTTTTTAAGGAATTTTCTCTATTTCTGATATAATAACCCTCAACTTTAATCTGAGCTTTTATGAACATCTGGATGATCAGTAAATTAAATATAGGAAAATACCATATTTTGACTGAAAAAATGCAAAATACAGAAGATAATATTATAATAAATGGTGATAAATCACTGAAGAAAGGTTAAATCAAGAGAAATATTCATTTGGGAACTGACACAAAAGTAGCAGTGGGTCCATATGGGTTAAACACCAGGGGCATATCGATGGAAGGTGCAGAAACAGACAGAAGTACTTGGTCAGAAGCTAAAATTGTGAACAGAACCAAAAGTACAATAAGTACAATCAGAGCACCCACTGTTCTTGCACCAAAATCTGTTCATACAGTTTAGTAAATTAATGTATTTAATAGACTTTGACTTTGAACCAACAAATTCACTTCAGTTCATCCTTGAGCCCAAGCGTATGTTTGTACCAAATTACAAGACATTATGTGAATCGCTTTTGGAGGCACTGCATTTAAACAGAGACTGACATCAGACATTATTGAGGTGTGTGGAACTGTAGTGTTGGTGAAGGTTTGCCAACTGTTTCCAATGTCACATGGATGAAATTTGAGGCTGTAGACATGTCATTCTATTAGCGTGTCTGTCAGCTGCAAGAAGTAAAAGCAAGTGCTGGAATGGAGTCCAAGGACACTTAATTTCAAGAATTATTATCATTATTAATCAGGCTTTTGCATTGATTAATCCTCAGCTTTTACATTTAATTAGTTGTAGGAGTTAGTTAATATGTGGTGTGTTAAAGGCAGATTAAGAAATCTGCAGCTAAAAAGCTTACAAAAAATTAACAAGAAACGGAGTGAAGGTGAATGCCAGATGATGCATCGCCAAGAAGACACAAAGAGACCGGGAGAGACGCTTCTTGAAAATGTAAAGAGAAAATGAAAAAGTTGTGAAATCACACTCGCATACTACTTTGCAGTGAGTTTGCACAAAGCATCATGCTGCATATTTTAATGGGACTGAGCCAGATTTAACTGTGTGTTTGTGCTGAACACTGTTTAGAACCGTGCATTTTTCTGTTATATTGGATTAGATAGATAGATAGATAGATAGGTAGATAGATAGATAGATAGATAGATAGATAGATAGATAGATAGATAGATAGATAGATAGATAGATAGATAGATAGATAGATAGATAGATAGATAGATAGATAGATAGATAGATATCATATAAAATGTGTTGCAGTA
Organism: Sphaeramia orbicularis; assembly: GCF_902148855.1. Lineage (NCBI taxonomy): Eukaryota > Metazoa > Chordata > Actinopteri > Kurtiformes > Apogonidae > Sphaeramia > Sphaeramia orbicularis. Next base: position 31,416,351 of record NC_043964.1, on the reverse strand, counting down.
ATGTAGCAGAATAATCTGCTGCGACTATCCCCAAGCTCCTCTAAGGGCTCCAGGTCAAACTTTAAAGTGTACCTTAGTATATATAACTATATTCACTGAGCTGTAGTCCTATCATCACTGGTAAAAGTTTTATATTTCAAACTGACATATCACATACTCCAAACTCAGAAATCATTGTGAAAAATGCATCAACACACCCTGGCAGAATTTTGATACAAATTGAACATAATAAGGCACAGAAACTTAGTATTTATTACAAGGGTTCATCACTCAAGAAGGTGGTTATATTATTATGTCTACCTCTTTTGCATATAATTGATTTCAGTTACCCTAAAATAACCTTGCAGCCTCAAACTGCCACTGCCTGAGGCAACGAGGCCTCAAACGATGCACAGTTGCCAACAGGAAATGTCCACTTCGTACTCAGATAATCTCATAAAAGAAGTTTCCTTTGGGCGGAAATATTCTGTGTTACTTTGACATCTACCATCAAAGGGATACCCTGGAGTGTGGACATCTCTCCAAAATTTCTTAAACTAATTAAATATTCGCTGTTGCTTTCCAAGCCTTATTTTCAAGACCAGTAGCTGCTCCGAGAATGGCTCTGAGAAAACTTTGTTGTGAGATTTTTACTTGCATCATCAGAAATTTGCACAGGGATTGACTAATTAGTGCTAAATCTGGCAGACAAAAAAACAAAAGCCATGGCAATAAATCTGGCCAAGTTTTCACAGCACCCATTGTATCACTTACTTTTTTCAAGCTCAGTGATCCTCTCCAGAAGGGAGTTGAGTGCACTTTCTGTGCGTTGGCGGTGGGCCGCAGTTTCATTGTAAAGCTGGCTTTTCTCTTCCTCCAGCTCGGCTACTTTTCGGAGGAGCTGCGTCTCCAGTGCACCGAGACGCTGCCGCAGGAGCTCCCGCAACTCTGGTGGCAGCGGAGTCAGGACCGAGACCCCTCCTGCTGATGTGTTTGTGCTCGGGAGACGCAAACTCTGCTGCTGAGATGCAGAGTAGGAAAGATAACAGGGACATAGATGGATGGATGGATGGATGGATGGATGGATGGATGGATGGATGGATAGATAGATAGATAGATAGATAGATAGATAGATAGATAGATAGATAGATAGATAGATAGATAGATAGATAGATAGATAGATAGATAGATAGATAGATAGATAGATAGATAGATAGATAGATAGATAGTGGACAGACAGACAGTGGGGAGTGAGACGTACAGACAGTGACACACATTTAATACAGTTAATCCTGTACTCACAGTCAGTCTCCATAAAGGCCTAGATTTTTAGCAGATGACTAATCTCATCCACTGTTTAGGTCTCCTATCCTTTTAGCACCATTGTTTTGAACACAGTAATATCACCATGAAGACACCGTGTACTGTACTTGTGGCGGGCTTTGACTGGTGACCTGCCAAACACGCCCAATGGCTGGGCCGGGTATTAAAGGTAGGTGTCATTTGTGACGTGACCTCAAGTTCACGTTAGCTCACAGATGGTTTGTAAAAAGAGGTTAGGCTCATACAACTGTTCACGTGCGGCGCTGCCAAGTCATTTTTAATGGAAGTTGTTGGGCTGCAGGTTGATTTGTTGCCACGGTTGCAAAGTAGATTTATTAAATTAATCTGTACAATGTTACCCATTAAACTGTAGTAAAATAAGTGACCTCTTCTCATGATATTATAGTGATAATGGGATTTATTCTTGATACATAAAGTGTAATTTGGAGTCATTGCACCTGGTCTACCTACAGGTATTAATAAAGTCACCTTGAACCTTTAACCTTGGTCAAAGGTGTTTATTGATGCACTGTAAAAAAACATGACTGTAGAATTAACACCCAGAAGTTGTAAAATTGCAACATGAAAAAACTGTAAAGGACAAAACTATGCAAAGTTGTTTATTTGAAAAATTTTTGTGTTAACGATTGAATCAAATATAGCTGTAGTTTTTACAGGAAGAGTATGTGAACAAAACCAGATTTGTATGTAGAAATGATGTATTTCTATTGTTTTATTGTTGAAATAACGGCGTATTTGCTTTTTTTTTTTTTAAATAAAAAAGTTAGAAACAAGTAAACATTTAACAATGTAACATTTTAAAATTGTAAATTAATGGGTTGGTGGAGTTGGTAGAGCCAGTAACCAAAGGGTTGGTGGTTCGAATCCTGGCTCTGACTGTCCATATGTCCAAGTGTCCATGGAAGACACTGAACCCTAAACTGCTCCCAGTTGGACCTGGTGGATTTGGAAAGAGCTTTGGACACCATGAAGGTGGAGAAAATGTGCTAAATAAGTCCAGTCCATTAACCATTTAAATCTACATGTTTAAAATGTTAAATCTACATGTTTAAAATGTTAAATCTACATGTTTAAAATGTTCAATCTACATGTTTAAAATGTTCAATCTACATGTTACTCTGTAAATATGTTTACAGTTGGATGTGTTTTTTACAGTATTGTTCTGGTAACCACAGCTGCCAGTTTTTTTCCATAAAAACAACAGGATTTTTTTTTTTACAGTGTGTGTATAAATAGGAATAAAATGAAGAATCCATCCATCCATCCATCCATCCATCCATCCATCCATCCATCCATCCATCCATCCATCCATCCATCCATCCAATTCATGCATTCTGACATCTGACTCTTTTCAGAAGTGTCAGAAATGCTCCAAATAAATATTAGAAATAGCTAAATCCAGGTACTTTTCCTCCTAGATGATGTTAAAAAAATGCTGAAAGAGTAGTTGCTAAAACTAGAACTTGCTAAATCCAGCAAGAAAACAGTTTGTTGTCGGTTCACTCACTGTACTGTAAAAGCCGTCAGATGTTCCTGATGTTGCAATATTGTCTGTTCACTTTTGGGTTCGCACACTTTGTGACACTTTTACAGATGACGACAAAATTTTCTTGACATGATAGAACTATCTAAATAGCTCAGCTGTGAACACTGTTTGATCTGCTGTTGAAGACTAAGAAATTGCAGTGTCCTGTTGTGATTATTGTGAGAGGTCCTGCTGCAACCCCACCAGCCACCCCAGCTTTTCAATAATCACTATGTTAAGCAGATACAGATCAATGGATATGTGATTAAAATGCAATATATTATATACTACCCTCGCAGCTGCAGTGGATTCTTGATTTGATCAGGGTATTAAAGCTTCTAATCAAGGAGAGAGGGAGTGGGGGGAAGGGAATAAAGAGATGGATGTATCGGCAATGCAGCAAACTGTATATCAAAATAACCTTGAATTTAAATAAACAGTAGTGTAATTGTTTATGGTATCAGGCTTGTCAGATGGTGAAAAATGTACTACACTGTCGTAATGACATAAGAGATAAAGCCAAGGCTTATATCAACCTTCCTGTATGTAAACCACTTCACTATAGGTGACCTCAATTCATGTAAATATGATCTCTGAGCCTCGTGGAATTAATTCTAACCACACAACTGGCATCTCTTCAGAGTGAACAAAAAGGCCGTTGCAAAGCTCTCAGGTAGAAATATATAAGTGATGAAATCTTATGCATCTAATTAATTCATTCATCGATTTGCTGCAATGTAAGTGAAAGTGTGGAAGTGGGTGGAATGATTTTCATCAGCTGGGAGAAATAATTAGGCACATGACTCCAAATAAAACACTATATGGAACACACACAGAACCTCATAAATTATTCAAGGTTGCATTGCAAATCCCTGCACCACATACATGATTACACCTCTGACAAGATTTTTGTTGCTCATATCTTATTTATGACTCTTGTGCACTGGGTTTTGACATCAGAGTTATCTTTGAATGATTAAAAACGTATTGATGTGACATGCCCATTATGTGACCCTTTGATCTCACATCCCCCCTGTGAGATTTCCTGTGGACGTGTGCGCAGTGCTGTGCAGTATGATCATTTACAAACGGAAATACATAGCAAAGATGGAAGGAGCTGTGAGCACTTCATACAATGATGGGGAGGATTAGAACGTCAGTTTGGTGAAGAACATGTACGTTTACGCATAAAGTGCGTTTAATTCTATTTACCTCTAAGTTCTCCAGCCGGCCTTTGAGACTCTGCATGGTCTTGCCCAGCTGGTCTATGGTCTCGCCAGGGTCCCGGGGCAGATCTCCCATGGTGTTCTTGCCGTACTCCTTCCTTCTAGAGCCCTGACCCCGGGATTTGCCCTGCGACGACTCGTCCGCCGCCGCCTCGCAGCGCGCCAGCTTGGAGTTGAGCTCCTTGATGGTTCCCTGCTGGCTCACGATGGTCTCCTTCTGCTGCAGAATGGTCTCCCGGAGCTGGATAATCGTATTCCGCAGCTCATCCTCCACAGGGGTGCTGCTCTGGACACGGTTTCCCGTTGGACCATATCCGCATCCCGGCTCCGCGCCCGGGGGAATTGCGTTACAAACGAATCGGCCACCTGTGGCATCCTGGGTTCGCACCGTGCGTCCGCTGACCAAATACAACAGTCCAACTAAGAGACTCAGCATCCCGACTAGACGCATCAACTCCACGTATAACTCCTAAATCACTGGCCTGTGTGTTTTAAGTATCCGTTTAAATTTTCAGATGTCTTCTATAAACTCGTTAATTGAAGTGGATGCGCGCATTTTTTCTGGATTTCCAAAGCAGAACAAAACAAGCAAACTAAGTTTACCTGGAAAAACCAAGTGAGAATCCGATTTGAAACGTGGTAAAATCATATATCCACCAACCACATGGTCTGTCCAATTAAAAATATACAAATGTTAATTCTTACTTTCAGCCTGCGAAAACTCCGGAGGTGAAAATGAGAATGCGCTATCCTTTGTGCTAGGAAAACTTTTCTAATATAGGAAAAATCAAACAAATCCACAGTAGACTGCAGGGAAGTCAGTTTTGCCAGTGTTGCCTCTCCGGTTGGTTGGATTGTCAGTGAGTGGTGCTGAAAAGACAGCGACGCTGCTCAGCCAGATTATTATAGGGAGATGCGCACTGGCGCTTCCGCTCATCATCTGTGCGCTCCGGTTATTCCGTTTCAATCTACGTCACCACTGAATCCCAGCGGGTCCAAGTCATGTCAAAAGTATGTATCAGTGATTTCATGAACAGGTCTAAAAACGCTGAGTCTGAACGGTGTCAAACGGCGATGCATGAAGACTGAGCAGAGCAAAGGCTGATGAGGGTGATTCATATCCTTCAGATGAAGATAGTGTGAACCCATGGAGGAATCAAGTGGCTCATCAGCACTGAATTTGTTTGACCTAAATGCATTGCATCAGTACCTTAGATGTTTTCTTTCCTCCAGGCGGACTTGTTCTAAGGTCAAACTTCTAACATTAATAAATGAAACTAAAATGTGTTAACTGGCACTTCACATGGGATATTAAAAGCATGACTGGAATGTCAACAGTCTCTCAGCTGCATTCAATGACATCTGCAAAATGTAGAGAATCATATAAAAATGTTTGTACCACTGTGAAGTTGACTATCTGTGTAAATGTGTAAAGTGATCAAAATGTTGAAGAGACTTTTATGAGTAGACCATCAGGCTTGTGTCTCAATGTCACAGTATAAAACAGCCATTAAATCTGCACTGTAAAAAAAAATCCTGTTGTTTTTACAGAAAAAAACTGGCAGCTGTGGTTTCCAGAACAATACTGTAAAAAAACACATCCAACTGTAACCATATTTACGGAGTAACATGTAGATTTAACATTTTAAACATGCAGATTTAACTGGTAAATGGACTGCACTTATTTAGCACATTTTCTACACCTTCATGGTGTCCAAAGTCACCAGATCAATTTAAGGTTCAGTGTCTTCCATGGACACTTTGACATATGGACAGTCAGAGCCAGGATTCGAACCACCAACCCTCTGGTTACTGGACGAGCCGCTCTACCAACTCTACCAACTCATTCATTTACAAATTTAAAATGTTAAATTGTTAAATGTTTACTTTTTTTAAAATAACTTTTTTATTAAAAAAAAAAAAAAAAAAAAAGCAAATAGGCCGTTATTTCAACATTATGATCTTGCAATTTAAACAGCATCACATTATTTTTCAATGTACAGTTTTATTTCCTAAAAACAATAGAAATACATAATTTCTACATACAAATCTGGTTTTGTTCACATACTCTTCCTGTCAAAACTACAGCTATATTTGATTTAATCGTTAACACAGAAATCTTTTCAAATAAACAATTTTGCATTATATTGTCACTTACTGTTTTTTTATGTTGCAATTTTACAGCTTTTTGGTGTTAATTCTACAGTCATTTTTTACTGTGTGTGTACAGAGCTTTACTCAGTCTGTAAGACCCTTAAGGTGTCAGAGTCATTTTAGTTCAGGGGTCACATACAGCCCAATTTGATCTAAGATGGGCCAAACCTGTAAAATAATAGCATAATAATCCATAAATAATCACAACTACAAGTTTTTCTCTATATTTTAGTGCGAAAAAATAAAATTACATTTTGAAAATATTTACATTACAAATGATCCTGTCATAAAAAAATGAGAATAACTGCAACAACCGCAAACAGCCTGAAATTTCTTGAGGAAAACAAGTGAAATTTTAAAAATATTATACCTTCGCTTGTCGTAAACACATGTGTATAATGACTTACAGATCACAGTGGATCTGTTAAGACAAAATATTTAGTAGCAGGCATCTGGAACTGAAAAGTCAAGACTCAGTGACTGTTAATGTCTTCTGTGTCTGGACTGGATCCTATGGGGGTCCAGTTTTGGCCCGTGGGCCTTATGTTTGACACCCCTACCCCACCCCTGTTGGCTGAACAGTACTGTTTTTCTGTTTGATATTTGATTGCTGATCTTGTGCAGTTTAACTCCATAATAATTGCTCCATATGTTTTAATTGAAAGAGTCTGAGTATTTTTCTGTCCACAGTGTCTGAAGTCTTTCTCCCACCACATAAATGAAAATGACTTTATTTTCCATACAGTATGTCATGTGCTTTAAAAATGTTTTATATCACATCTTACGTCTTTAAAAACCTCCCTCTATAAACTGAGTTACTTGGAGCTGTGCAGATTAAAATTTAGAAAACATAGTTCTTTCTGCTGACATGTAATGCCACTTTTTGCAGTGAGAATAACTCTCCTGGGTTTGGCACTGTTTTTGTAGAACCAGTCAGGAACAAACAGAATAATGGACCATAAAGATGTCTCTGTGTGAGTGCTCCTGTAAATATTCTTTTAAACATTACAGTAATGATCACATTCATTGTTTTAATAGTGTGATGTTAAAAGCATTACTAGGATAAACTGTTGCTGTTTCTGTGTTTCTAAGCAGTGTTGTGGTCAAATATCAAGAATTATCCCTGGTGTATGAGTCTGTGAGATGTTTGGTAGCTTCTGCTGTGGCCAGACAGTGATAAAAGGACCATCTTTGGGGAAATGTCTGTGTTTTCTTCTCTTAGTGTGTCATTTGCAGTGGGACAAATGTATTAAAGAAGGACAAAACATATAAAAAAAAACTTCAGAATATGTGACGAACACTTTCAAAAATTCAAATCAAATCCCTTTTGACATAAATCTCACCCCAGTTTCATATTTCATCTGGATACATGTCAATCCTTCGAAGAAAACTATGATCTCCGAGTCTTTTCAGAATATTTTTCTTAAAATAACCAATGAAAGGAACAGTATTGTGTGTGTGTGTGTGTGTGTGTGTGTGTGGGGGGGGGGGGGGGGGGGGGGGGGGGTTCCACAGTCATGTACACAGGAGTGCTGTGCCTTTGCTGGTCCCATGTGATTTGATGTTATCCTTTCTATATATTTAGACATCTGCAGGCAAATGCTTGTCAGTGGCAGATGAAGCCATTAGGCTTTTTCATATTGACAGACAGTGAAGAGATTCACAGCAGGTTTTGTTTGGCGCTCCCTTCATGTTTTGTCAAACTAAGTCAAGGGAGCAGGCGTCTGTCAGGTACCTGCTAAGCAATGAGGAAAATGAAAAACTTCAAAGCTGGTTGTTGGCTCAGTTAGGATTATGAATCAAGATCAGCAGGGCTTTTATCCAGCAGAGACTTTTTTTTTTTTTGCAAAACTACCTCATCAATCTTTATTTCCCCATGATACTTTGCTTAAAATCTGCAGCAGTGGGACAGCGGTGGCTTATGCAGGATTCTGTCTTGCATGGTGCGCAGTATTACAGTGCCACCCATCACAGCCATCATCTTCTATCTGTTCACAGGGCCTAAGAGCTAAATGTCAGCCAGCATTAATGCACACTCAGCGTACAATGAGCACAGAGAGCCGTTACTGACAGGGAACAGCCGGTGAAGTCACTGCTAAGGAAGGCAGATTCTAATATGACAGGTCCCCTAGGAGAAGGGACAGACAATCACCATGGCAACCCTATCTCCTCCCTGACCCCCTTCAACCCTCCCCACCCTCAATGAGGAGGAGCTGGCAGAGGTGAAGCGGGACTACTGAAGCCTGAGCAAAGATGACAACTTTCACTTCAAAGTTGATGGGATCAAGTTATTTCCCTTTCATGTTGCAACTGGTGAACACTCGGGTGAAGTAACTTTACTTTTTTAAGCACTCTCAGTGAGGGTTAAGAAGTCATCAGGGATAGAAATCTCATCCTAAACTGAGTTTCCCATCTGAATGAATATATTTTAGAACACGGTAGCTTTGCTCTACATTTCCTATATAGGTTTGCACATGGGTAGTGAGATTGTTTTGTCTGTGGCCATGCAAATGAAGGCTCAACACTGCATCACAGAGTAAGAGAGGCACCGTATGCTGTAATGCAATGCAATACAGCCTTGAAATAAATAGTCTTTTTCAAAATACAGTAATCTGCTCTTCACATGGTCTTAGAACTGTGCAATGTTATTGGACTCTGAGTGAAATATTGTCAGGTTCTGCAAAAATAATACATACTATAGAAATGAGAGAGTGGAAAATGAAAAATACTTAATTACCGTAGCATTTATTACTTAGCTGTTTTGTCAAATATAATTTCTCCTGGCACACGGGTGTCATTTATTTTACTGGTAAGATGATTGTGACTCATTAAATAATATATAAATGCATGTTAGTCATTTATAGAGTGTAACAGACAAGCATTAACAATCTGCACTCCTACTGGTAAAATGATTGTGAGTCATCAAATGTATGTAAGACAATAAATAAGCAAAAGGCATCAGCACTTTACATGCTGTCAACTGTTACTAATGCTGACTAATTGATCCTTATGGATGAATAAACAAATGTTATGGATCACAGCCAATGTTTCATATTTACTCCCATAACACTCGTGTGTATGATTCTTATGATCTCATAAAGTATTTAACCCTTTATAGGACACTCGTAGAAATACTCTGAAATTCAATGAAGACCTAACGAGACTTTATTACTTTTGTGAAAAATGTCAACATTTTTTATTGTTATGTAGAAAATCAAGATAAAAAAAAAAAAAAAAAAAAAAATCCAAGAAATAAATATAAAAAAAAAAACCAAAACCAAAACATATGGATCAGATCAAGCGAAAATCAACATCAACGTGAAAAAGTACATTTGCACACATCATTTATCAAGTGGGTTCATTTTTTAGTTAAAGCTCTTTATTTTCTGGAACTGTTGTCATTTTAAAATACCACTTACACAGTACAGGAGAAGTTCCGAAACCTTCTGCTTGGCTGCATTAAATTAACAAAAAGACATACAAAAGACTGTTTATTATTTTACAAAATTAAAATTCTGAATGATGAAGTTTGTGAATTCATACACTGGTCGCATTTAAAAAGACTATCTGTGAACTGTTACTGAGAAATTAGTTTTTATTTGTAATTTACCTACATTAGTATGGACCAGCACAAGTTATAAATAACACTGTGTTAGTATCAAATACATTAAATAAAGCATTGTGATTATATCTGGCTTGTTGTTTTAAAACGTAAGTCAACATTTTGGGTGATCCATACAATGGTAAAGAGTTGTCCACATGTTACTATGGCAACCTGTTCACGTGTTACCACATTCTCATGTCAATATAACATAGACTTTTCAATATTTTACTCCAAAATATATTTTCAGCATAGTTGAACATAATATCTAAAAGGTTTTGTCCCACTTGATATCAATGTCTGTTGAGAAACGCATGTTTTGAATGTTTGCGTGAAGCTTAAAAAATTTATGTCTGTTTCAAGTCCACGTGTTATTGAGCAGTAATTAGACATTTTTCACCTAAAAATTTTATATCCCCAAATTTTGTTATAGGGTTTGGGTTAGTCATGTTAAAGTGCTTAAATACCTACACAAATATGTATAATACATGCATATAAGTTACTCTGCTTACATGACAGAGACTGTTGAACATGAAATGTGTCCACGTGTTACCGCTTGATCAAACCCAAGGTGAAAGGAACATGCATTCTAGAACTGGTCCTGTCACTGTCTTGTAATGTATGTGGAAATGACCAAAAATAGCCCCTTGCCTGATAAAGGGTTAATATTTTTAATTACATGTATAAAACAACAATGTGGTTTATCAAATACATGTCTCTTACATGACTGGTTGAAGATAATAGTTAATCATGATATGGAAATAGCAGTAAAACTAGTTTGGAATATTCATTTTATGCACAAATGTATTAGTAAAGTCTATTGTGGACTGAATTGCAATGACTTGGCATTATTACCATATGGTTCCTTTGAAAAAAAGTTCAGTTAAAGTTAAGTTAAACTAAGCAGATGCCCCAAATGACATAAGGGAGGAAAAATATGACACACTAGAAAAAGTGCCAAAAGTTAAAATTGTTCTTAAACTGTGTCATATTGGAATTTTTTTCTTCCCTAAAGTAGTTATATGTATGTTCCTACCATTTATATGCATCAAACAAGATAATTTATCAGTATGAAGTTTTGTTATGACCAAACACATACATACACTGTTAAAAAAAATAAAAAATAAAAATAAAAAAACGGTATTTTTATGGCAGCAGGGGTGCCGAAAAAATACTGTTAAATAATGGAAAATAACCATATCATAACAATACGGTAATTTTCCATAATTAAAATACAGTTTTTTGCCCCAACTTTACATGAGATTTTGCATATTTTTTTGACTTTTTAATGTTCAATTAAAAATATTTACATGTATTAAAACAATCAAATTACCTATAAATATTTATATAAATAATTTTCAATGAGACTAAGTTGTACAATCCATTGATAAAAACTGTATTTTGACAGTTTATCAGTGCTTATACATGTTATACATTCACAAATATACATTTATTCAACATTTTTATTGTGAAACCTCCTGTAATTACTCAAGATATTTGTCAATTAACAAACAAGTCTTGTTAAACTTACAGAACAAATAATTCTTTAATGGTTAATTGTCAGTAATTTTATCTCGTTTTATTATTATTTTTTTACAGTATTAAACTTTAACAGTTTAATCTCATAAATAGAAAATAAATATTTATGAAATTATGACACATTTGCAAATGTGTTTTAATTGTATTTTTCTGTGAAAAAAAAATTAAAAAATGGAAATTTTTTGGTTATTCACAGTTACAGTTTTTTCGTGTTATTTTACATTTAACATGTAAAATCACAGTCTATTTTTGGAATTTCATTGATATTTTCCTGTATCTTAAAAATACAGAAAAAGTCTGTAAAATAAACGGTAAAAATTCTGTTAAATTACAGATTTTTTTTTTTACAGTGTAACAGTAGATTTTGCTGAACTGAAGTTTGGAGAACATGCTATCTCATCATATACATGTAGGTTAAACTCCCTATTGACCTTGACTTAAGCAATGATGCATGAAAAACAATGACAAACCGTTTTGACAGATGACTATAGAAGACATCTCTACCATTTCATACTTCAGCTGCACCAATACAATGACCCAAAACAGATGTTCAACCTCTGTGAGGATTATTTAGAGAGAAAAAGTCAGCTGGAGTGTTATCTGTGATGGAATGGCCTGCCCAGTCACCTGATCTAAATCTTATCGAACTGCTCTAGGATGAAGTGTATAGCAAGGTCAAAAAGAAATATCCAACTAGATGAGTTTTACTAGAAGCATGGTAAAGTATTTCAGCTGAATATTTTAAGAAACCAACTATCCGAAGGCCAAGAGCGTGTAAATCTGTTAAAGCTGCTAAGGGAGTATTTTTCCATGACTATAAAGTTTAATATATTAATTCATAATATATAGTCAAGATAAATTCAGATTCAGGAATTTATAATCATTACCTCCAGTACATAAATTTACCACATTAGAAATACATTGACTTTCACATCAGCCACAGCATTTATTGGCATGCAATCTGAAATAAACATCATATCCATTTTAACAGTTCACAATAAATAATAGATAGAGATTAATGAACAAAACAAATATGCCAGTGTTTTCTTTTAACCCATAAAGACCCAAACATCCACTACAGACCAAAACCGTCTACTGATCTAAATTGTTTAATACCTGTTGATCCACTAATCCGATCAATACATATAAATAACTGATGCAAAATATAGTTTGTCATCTTTTCATAATCATCAGATATGACCCATTAGAGGCTCCATAGTTACCATGGAAACACCATCATCTTCTACAACATTGATTCACCAGTAAAACCCATGGACTTTGAGCAATAGCAGTGGATGGAAACACTAGGTTTATGTTCAGTTAATGATGTATTTTAGCAAAAAAGTTACTTTTTCTTCAGTTTTCTCAGTTTCTGATATGATGACAATCAACTTTAATCTGAACTTTTATGAACATCTACATGATCAGCAAATTCAACATGGGAAAAAACACGATTTTCACTGGGAGAAAAAAAAAAAAGGAAAATACAGAGGATAATATATGATAAATGGTGATAAGTTACTTAAGAAAGGTCAGATAGAGAGAAAAATTCATTTGGGAACTGCCACAAAAGTAGCACTGGGTCTTTATGGGTTAATATGTCTTTTCATCGTGATTTCAGACTGATTTATACCAATGGACATCAGTTTGCATTATTTGCATTATAGCATATTTACACTGATTTGACAGCATCATGTTATATCTCTGTAATCTCTGCCCTCTCTACTTCAACATATTTAAGTTTATTCGGAGTGTCATATTTGTCTAGTTTGCTGTTCCTGTGTCTTTTACTGTGTTGTGTTGTTTTTCTATGATTTAGTGTCTTTGCTTGCGTCTTGTTTATTTCAGTTGTATCCTGCTGTTCTGCCTTTCTGCTTTGTAAACTCAGTTTTTAAAGGTGCTATGTAAATAATGTTATTATTATCATTACCTGTGAAGAAAATTACTCAACCTGTTGAGACTCAGTAATGCATTTCTGTCCACTGCAAAGGACATTCCATTAAATAAATACATACACAAATAAATAAATAAATACATACATACATACATACATACATACATACATACATACATACATACATACATACATAATAAAAAATGTGTCTGAAAAAAACTGCTTATGCTATTTCCAATAAGATCATTATTTAATGTAAAGAAGCCCAAACTTTACTTTCCTTGGTCTCAGGAGGTTAATGCAGTGACAGAGGACTAGAAATGGTGCATGGGTAAATTTGACCTAGAATAGAATAGAATAGAACAGAATAGAATAGAATAGCCTTTATTATTACCACCGTCAAGAGTTATTGTGATCACTTTGCTTTGTGTGTTTGCGTGTTTGTGTGCATGTTTGTTTGTTTGTTAGCAAGATAACTCAAAAAGTTACAGACAGATTTTCATGAAATTTTCAGGGAATGTTGATATTGGCACAAGGAAGACATGTTTAAATTTTGGTGCTGATACAGAGGGGGGCAGATCTGTCTTGGCGGAGGTCTGCGCTCTCCGAGTGCTTTTCTTGTTGTCATTGTGTGTATGATGAAATTAGGAGTGTAACTCCAGTCAGTGCAGCAAACACCAGTGCTACAGAAATAAGAATAGAGTGAATACAAAATGACAAAAACTAAAATAAAATAAGAAAATGTAATAAAAATTTGCAATTTAACCCATAAAGACCCAAACAAACACTGATGAACAAAAGCAGCTACTGATCTATACATGTAAATAATTTATGTAAAATTAGTTTGTCATCTTTTCATGGTCATCAGATATGACCCATTTGGATGTTCTGAGGCTCCGTAGTTACCATGGAAACACATCATCTTCTGTAACATTGATTCCCCAGTAAAACCCATGGAGTTGGATCAATGACAGTGGAGATGGTTGGTTTATATTTTACTGAAAAAGTCACTATTTCTTCAGTTTTCTCTGTTTTGATCTAATAACCTTTGAATTTACTATGTGCTTTTATGAACATCTACATGATTTGAACTGAAAAAAACAAAAAACAAAAAAAAAACCCTCAAACTAAAGAGGATAATATTATAATAAATGGTGAAAATTTCTTAAGAAAGGTTAAATATAGAGGAAAAATTAATTTGGGAACTGCTTCAAAAGTACCACTGGGTCTTAATGGGTTAACAAAGTAACACAAGAATAGAGCTTAAAACAAAAGTGGATAAAATATGAATAGACACAATTTACAGAATTAACAGTAACTGTTGGCTGTTTTAGGTTCATATGCTGTTTTCTCAATATTGTTATGACTGAACTGTTGGTCTTGGTCCAGCTCTGTGTTCTCTGAGCTGTTCTAGTTCACTGCTTTGGAGTTCTTCCTGTTAAGTGCAGTGGACGCTGAACACTCAGTCACACTCAGCAGCGCCACACTCACCATGACACAGTCCCAGAGCTCTGTCACCCAGCGAATGACAGAGTCCAAAACAGAGATCAGCTCTTCCTGTGCTCTCACTCATCCCTCCATCCTTCCATCTGTGCCACCTGCTGCTGGCTACCTGCTCAGCATCACGCTTGGTTCCTTTGAATCAGACTTAAGTGGGGCTGTCAGTGGCCTCAAAACCTCACAAGTGTCCACACCATCCATTTTACCCACAGTTACATGCAGCACAAATAATGCCACGCGTTCAGCATGTACCAGAGCAGCCAAGACTCACATGAAGACAAGAGCGTGTAATAAATGTGAAATCTGTGAGTCACATTTTGTAATACGCTTCAGTCACGTTTTCTGGATAGCGTTCATGCATGCGCACATACACACTCTCCCACTGTGTGATTCTTACCCACACAACAAAAGAATACAATATTTCATATAATAATCATATTCACACACTAATAAATGTACTCACTTGCACAGTTTTTCTGACACACACACACACTAAGAAAACGAAGGTTTAAAAAGTGTCAGACGTACGCCCATTTACAACCTTCAGAACCAAACCAACAGCTCACACACAATCAGAACAGCTTGGAAAGATATTCAGGAAAAAAAAAAACACCCGAGTATTGTTAGAATGAAGGACTTTTTACTTTAAAAAGACAAAATAGTACGGTGTAGTTGAGAAAAGCCATGTTAAAATAATGATAACCTCAGTGTTATTACCCAAAGATTTCTTGTATTCATATGACATTTAAGAAATTTTAGATGCATTTTACAATCCAATCCACTTTATTTATAGAGCACATTTAACCGGCCTCTTGTGTTAGCTTCCTATTACCATCTCTTATGTTAACAGGTCGGTTTTGGCCCTTGTCTTAAATCAGCTGTAAAATACACTAAAACAATTATCTATCTTTCAATTTGTGTCTCATCTCTTGGTTACCTTGTTAGGCTTCCTTATTCATGAAAATATTGTTTATGTTTATGTTTATGCATTTGGCAGATGCTTTTTTCCAAAGCGACTTACAGGGGAAAACCAATCAAATCACTCAATCAATCAAATTTTATTTATATAGCGCCAGATCACAACGAAAAAGTTATCTCATGACACTTTATATATAGAGTTGGTCAAAACCAGACTCTAAGCCAATTTACAGAATCCCAACAGAATCCCAGAAACCCAAAATACTGGTTTTAAAAAATTTTTTGTGAGCCTCTGGGCCTTTTTTTTGTCAGTATACCCCTCGATGTGCACTCTGCAGGTCACAGACTGAATTGACCTCACATGTGTGGACATGGCCGCCTTTGCTTGTTTTGTTTTTGTGCAGGTATACTGGATAACAAGACAAAATGAGAATGCCAAAAAGCTCACATGATTGTTAGAGGAGCTGGCTATCAGTGTGTTGGCTGACAGTGAACTTTGATTTCAATTTTGACTTTAATTATTGTTTTATAATCTTATTTTTTTTATACTTGGGTTGAAACCGACCCTAACACAAAGGTCATAATTTCAACCAGAGCATTTCATAATTCAGTGAAAAGACATTTTTTTGTTTTATTTTGTTGAAAAAGAGGTTCCTGACAAATAATAATAATAATAATAATAATAATAATAATAATAATAATAATAATAATAATAATAATGGATTAGATTTCTATAGTGCTTTTCAAGGCACCCAAAGCACTTTACATTATTGATCCATTTTTCATTCACACTCTGGTGGTGGTAAACTACATCTGTATCCACAGTTGCCCTGGGGCAGGCTGACAGAGGCATGGTTGCCAATTCGCACTAAACTGCCCCTCCGACCACCACCGAACATTCATACACCACTGTGAGGGACACTGGAGGCAAGGTGGGTGAAGTGTCTTGCCCAAGGACACAACGGCATATGACTGGGACAGGGCGGGATTCGAACTGCCAACCCGTCGGTTATTGGACGCTCTACCTCCTGAGCCATGGTCGTCTCAAAGTCAAAAAGCCTTGATGCAATACACAAATTTTATGTGGTTCATTTATGCATTTAAAAGCTAAAATGAGTCAGTGCCGACCCTAACACAAGAGGAAGGTTAAACAACAAGAACATTTCCAAAGTTCTGCACATAGAATTGTAAAAAGAATAAAACAAATATCCTCTATTTAGCTCTACCAGTCCTCATTAAAATAACAAAAACCAGTAAGATCAAATAAAAGAAAAAACACTAAAAAGAATTAATAAGTACATAAAACTAAAACAATGCTAGAATTAAAACAATAAATCAAATAGTTAAAAGTAGTAAAATAAATTTAAAAAAACACAGAAAAGTGATTTAACAGGTGTAATTTTGTACAGTATCAGAACCAGCCAACATATGTGAGGCATGAATATAGACATAGGAAAGGAGAATTGTTCAACCTGACAATAGGAAAAAAAATAAATAAATAAAAATGTGTATATATATATATATATGTATGTATGTATGTATGTATATATAAAATACGTGACTGGAAAGCTGAATGCTACACACTGATTCCTCCCTCGTGCTGCAGCTCACTGCCACAGGTACCTCTTATACCAAGAATATCCGTATAAAGGATTTCTACAATGGTTCATAATCTGGTCATATGTAGAATATCAATATTTATCTTTGTCCCTTTATCATTCAATGTGTTAAACCACATCATAACATGTACTAACACCTGTGGTAAAAAGAAAGCTGGACTAATAATGCTAGAAGGTTATCAACAGCACTGCAGAGCCTCAGTGTGTCATTCTTTTAATGTAGTACACAAAATAAAGGATTCTGAGTATTATTCTACACCGATCAGCTGTAACATTATGACCACTGATAGAAAACGTGGTAATAATGCTGATTATTTTAGTACACTGGTACCTTTCATTCTGGTTGGATATACGAGGCAGCAACTGAATATTTAGTCTTTATAGCTGATGTGTTGGAGGCAGCAAAATGATCAACATAAGGAACTGAGAGCCTGGGTCACAGCATCTTCACAACTGCAGGTTTTCTTGGATGTTCCTGACAGAGTTCAAGAGAAGTATGATTTTGTGATTTAGACGTTTTTCATGATTTTCAGAAAGCAAACCTGCATTAATTGAATTCCTTTGCCATGTTGACCTACCATACGCTCAACTGAAATAGCATTTTTCTAAAGTCAGTCAGTGTGTTATTTTTGTTTTATAGGTTTTTACCGTTATATTGTTACTGTTATATATTTTAAAATGTTGATGTGCAGTGTTTTCCACAGGGTATCTCAACAAGAACATTACCAAAGCATTAAAAATAAATAAAGAATTGAATGAATAGACAAAGGAATGAAGAAAGAAAGAGACAAATAAATAAAGCACTGTTAAAACATGCAGTAAGTCATATTTTGAGAAATTTATACATGAAATGATTAATAGATATCAGATATAGCTGACAGGTGGTATGACTGTCTGGATGTACTCTGCTCAAATAAGGGTGAACATGTCTGCTGTGTAGTGGCAGGATTATCATTCTTCTTCCCTCTGTAATCTGTGTGTTATCACATTGTAAATCCCCCTTGGTATTTGAAAGAACAACCGCCAATTTGTAGCTACACTCTGAAAAAGACATATATCGACAAGGACACCCCTCTTTTTACATGCTGTTTTCTTTTGTAGGGATTTAGTCATTTTAATTCCATAGCATGCTTCCTCACGCACCTCATGTTCTATCGCACAATTTCCTGTTTCAACACTAGTTTTGCAAATGCAGATGTTGCAACTCAGTGTTACTCAAGATCTAAACAAACAACCCTGAGAACCTTTACACCAGGGATCACCAACCCTGGTCCTGGAGAGCCACTATCCAGCATGTTTTAGATGTATCTCTCTTCCAACACACCTGATTCAAATGATAAGCCTATTATCATCATCAAGCTCTGCAGAAGCCTGATAATGACAGTCAGGTGTGCTGGAAAAGGGATACATCTAAAACATGCAGGATAGTGGCTCTCCAGGACCAGGGTTCATGACCCCTGATCTACATGATCAGACAGTGGTGAAGAATCCCAGCTCCATAAAGTAGAAGTCCTGCCATGTATTTGTTCCAGCCATTCCCTGAACCAGTCCATTTTGACGAGGACAACTCCTCATCTAGGTAGATGGGATAATTAGTAGAATCACCTGTGTTAAGTGAACAGGTCGAACCAATACATGGCAGGACTTTAACTTTATGGAGCTGGGATTCTCCATCATGTGATCAGTGAATTAAATATAGGAAAATATGTGATTTTCACTGAGAAAGTGTGAAATACAGAGGATAATATTATAATAAATGATGATAAATCACTTAAGAAAGGTTAGATATAGAAAAAAATTCATTTGGGAACTGACACAAAAGTAGCACTGGGTCTTTATGGGTTAAAATTTTACACAATCTCAAATATTATCATAAAATATTTGTGAAAAATTATTATTATTATTATTATTATTATTATTATTATTATTTCAAAAGGTGTGGCTGCCAAATGCACATGATCTTTCTGTTCATTGTTAACATCATCTTGCTGAAACATCCAGTTTTGACCTCGACTAAACAGAGCACGTGCAGAGGGGATGTTGGGTTTGGAGAGTGGGACAGTATTTGGCAGAGTTCAATGACTTAAGAGTGAATCTTTATGCAAAATATCACAAATGCATGGGGTGTCCGAACCACTTTTTCCACCTCTGTATTATGCGAGAGTAGCTGACAGGGATAAATTCTGCTGATGGAGAAGATAGAGGAAGCTCTGCAACCACTGAGATCTGAGGATGAACATCAAAGGTACATGTGGGCTCACTCAGGTTTTCTTTTTTTATAATGTGTTATTCATAACAGCTGATTAATAACTGATTAACCATTTACAACCTAATTAATAATCTCATTATGGACCACTTATAAAGCTGCAGTATATTTCACAGCGTTCACCTAAATACCTGCTGTGGTTAGGTGGTTATTTGCATAACCCCACTGGTCACTGTTTTACTTTCCCACAGGCCTCTTTTTCGAACTCTACTGTACCATATCACTAACACTGGTAATGCCACTTATGTAGGATTTCACAAGCAAGCACGTCGGCCAACAGTAATGTCGCTTCAGGACGACTTAGAGGAGGCATAATCATGTTTGCCACACACTCCCCACTACTGCTGCTGCCGCCTTTCAGTCACTCAATTCGTTCCTCATATCAGTTATAGGCCTTCGAAACCACTTGAAGAGCACAGGATATCGAGCTGATGTCTTTGCTTTGTTGAGCTTCTGTTTGTGTTGCTGGCGTTGGAGTGTGCATTCTGGGGGTTTTATTGGTCTGCTGCAGATAGGCTTGCAGGCAATATCTTGGGTTCCGCTCATTCTAATCTCTGCTCCTTTGCTGGATATTTGTTTACTAATTGTGAATTAATTACTGTGTGGATGAGCTTATTTGATTTATGTATTTTGCTCAGTATCTGGCACTGTGCAATATGCTGCGTGTATTTTTAAGTCAACAACATTTATACACATATTTGGATATAATAAACATCTACGCCTGAACTGGGTTTGCAGTATGTTTTCCCCTGGTTGTTTCGAAGGGTAATATTATATACTGGCTTTTTGTAAACAACATCCATTTGTTGCACATAAAGAAGCTGGAGAAGGTCTCTAATGGGCTGTTTGATTCAGTTGTGGCTCAAGCTCTTATTCAATTCCAGGTGAAACCAAGCTGCACTTATCTGTTTCAGTTCAGTACATTGTGTCTTGAGGCTCAAGGTGCTTCATGAGGGAAAGGGATGAAGTGACTGGTGACAAGTACATACACTGTGCAAGGTGCACATTAGGTTCACATGTTTGTGTTCTTGGCAGAACAAAGACCACAGTATGAGTTGTCTGGTACATATAATCTGTACATGGAATGCACAGTAATAAAGATTTTATAGTCCCTTCCAGAGCAGTTTAGGTAAAGATAAAAATTAATCGATAATCACTGGTCTCAGACATTATATCGTAAAGTAACCAAACTGTAACTGTGAATATGTTTTACCATAAAAACATAATACTATCCTCACATTACACCAACACACAAAATAATTAAATATTAGTTAATTTCCAAAACAGCTCACATTGTTCACAGACAACGTGATTTGCTTGGTTTCTGCCAAGAGATCCACCAACTCATTTAGCAAGATCTACTGGTTTTGACAACCATGGCAGTGCTTTGTTAGAGGTGGGGAAAGATGCCAGGTCTTGGTTTAATACAGAAAAAAAAAACAAAAAACAAATATATAATTAACAGTGATTACTAAATGTTTAGATGAAACCACAGTCTTTCTCTAACAATAACCCAAATGTTTTTTTGTTTTGTTTTTTTTACCTATACGTCCAGGAGCTGGGATGCAAACTCCACTCTCTTGTGGTTAATCCCTGGATGGTGGATCCTTCGCTGAGAAATTATGTTTTGCTGCAACAAAATGAAGGCATTGATTGCGGTTGAAGCAAATGTAATGGAGCTGATATTATGTTTATAACAAAACATAATTGGATTTGGAATTTTGTTATATAGGAACATAATTTCTGTGAGACTGGGATGGACAGAGTGGTGATTTTACAGTTATTACCCTTGGCCCCCCGAGGATATTGCACTCCATCTGTCTGTCTGTCTGTCTGATGTCTGTCTGTGTCTGCAACTCAGTACGTCAACATGAGGATTTTTCACAGTGTAGATCTCTCTATTCTATCTCAGACCTGTTGGATGATGGTCTAGATCTGAATGCAGATTATATAATTTTTTAAAGGATTCTCAGACAGGAAGCCAGCTATTAAAACACACAGATGCTGCATGACAGTTCTGGATTATATGACCTAAAAGATAATCCAGAACTGACAGTGACTGGTTGGTTGGTTGGTTGCTTCTTTCATACTATACCTCTCTGGAAAAAATTCAGAGACCACTGTAATTTCCTGTGAAATCAGCATGTCTGCATGTATGACAGCCATTCCATTCCTGTGTCTGTTGAATTCCAACACAAGCACACCTTATTCTACTGAATAAACACCTGATCCATGTCTTATTTAAGAAGGAGAAGTATAAAAAAACACTACTGTGGACATTACTGTCTAGACAAAACAGTTCTATTAGTACCACAAAAGTAATCGGAATCCGAAAATAACTATTGAAAACTACTAGACTTCTGCTCTGACAATGTTCCCAAACTCTGAGGACTGGTTTTTCTATCAGGACAATGCTCCTGGCCTCAGCTAGGTCCATAAAGGTGTGGATGATGGACCACCAGATGAAGACCCTGTCATGGCCAGCCCAATCTCCAGACCTGAACCCACTTTGAAAACTTCCGGAGGAAGATGGATGGTCAAAAGCCATCGAACATTGCTGAGACTCTTGAATTTCTGTGCCAGGAGCTGCATAAAGTCATCCAACAGCAATGGAGGAGAGACAAGACACGTGAAAGCTGTCATTGAAAATCAGGGACACCACCAAATATGAATGTCTGAACTTTTACCAAGTTACAACATTAGTATTGTGTTGTTGAGAAATGAAAGCAAACTTGTTTTCTTTGCATTATTTGAGGTCTGAAAACACTGCATCATTTTGTTATTTTGAGCATGTGTCATGTTCTGCAAATACATGCTCTAAATAACAATACTTTTATTTGGAATTTGGGAGAAATGTTGTCGGTAGTTTAGAGAATAAAACAAAAATGTTCATTTTACTCAAACACATACCTATAGTCAAAGAAAGTGACAATTTTGCACTATTTTTTCCAGAGCTGTATGTTTCTTGTAACAGAATTATTCAGTGTAGTGAATATAATCTAAGCGAGTGAGGATCTGTACTCTTATTGAATAATGTAAAATGCAAAGTAATTAGTATGTTTCTTAAAAACACAAACTCTAGCAATAATCCCTCTGCCTCTGTTTTCTATTTTCCTCTTGTTTTGCTGTGTTCAGGACTTCTTGGTAGCTTCTACCTCTAGCTGATAACAGCACCATGCAGTATAAATAAATAAATAAATAAATAAATAAATAAATAAATAAATAATTTTTACATAATTTCTGTTAGCTCTAGTAGTTTTCATTTACATTCCCCCAAATGGTTGCTTTTGATTGCTCCCCGAGTTCTGACAGACTTTGGAAAACCTGCATTTTCCTACCATGCATGACGGTCATGGAATAATCTTCAGAAAACAACATACATTCATTTCTGTTAATGATTTTGAAAATATCATGGAGAATGCAGTGAAGGAGGAATGTCACTGTTGTTCTTGATCCCATTATGGTTGAATAGCTGGGTTTTATTGCTCATTGTGTATCTTGTCTGTGTTTTATGTTTTTTGGACTTTGTATGGCTGCTACCTTGGCCAGGTCTGCTTTGTAAAAGAGATTCCTAATCTCAGTGGGACTTCCTGGTTAAACAAAAGTAAAATAAAAATGTAGGCATAACAATGTAATGTGAAAAAAAAACAATAAAAAAAACAAAAAAACAAAAAAAACACAAGAAGTGACCCAGGTTGGATAACATTCTCCTCTTTTTGCTCTTACTGAAAATCTTTGCTTGAGTGATAAAACACAGCCTATTGCATCACCCACGTTTTGGTTGTATGTTGATTCTTCTGTATTTCCATACAGTTGCAATAGAACAATGTTACTCAAACTGTGGGCCAGGACCCCCAGGGGGGACATGAAGGCTTGCCAGGGGGGCTTGGGATCACTCCTGGGTGTTTTTTTTTTTTTTTTCCCTCTTTAGGTTGGAATATGTAGCAAGTGGAAATAATGTATCTAATGTGCTCATTTTAGGGAGGTACAACAAACCAATCTACTGCCATGGTGATGCATCACTAGGCAGAGTTTAGGTTTGGAGGATTTACAAGGATTTTACTGGGGAAAAAAAGTGCCATGTTTCTGTCTTTGCACAGTTTGTGCTTTAATGTTCTGAGCTTTGCAATGTATACAGGCTCATTGCTGCCACTGATATTGTTAAAATGTTCAGCTTTGTTTAAAAAAAAAAAAGTCCAAAAAAAAAAAGGACTTTGTTATAGTAAGATAAATGCACATTTCCTATTTTTATTTGGAAGAATATTGGCTCAGGGAGCAGTCTTATTGAGTTTATTTGTATTGTTCAAGCAAAAATCAAAGTTATTTTCAATTTGCAGAACAAATTATTCAAGGAAAAGCAAAAGTATTGTCATCGTGGTGAGGGCAATCAAGGGGGACTTAATGGACCAACAACACCACCTGGATCTCAAGCCCAGGAAATAATATTAAAGAAATTAATGTGTTTTTTAATAATCCTACTTTCAGATTGTTTTGTAAGGAGCTCAAAGGAAACCACACAAGTTGGTTCTGATTAAAGACAGAGATGTGTTAATTAACCAAAGAGTTTATTCATAATTCAAATGCAGTAAATCAAAAAGTAAAATGCTGGAACTGCCAAATGAGACAAAAGGTGTTTATACACAAAACCAGAACAAATTAAGCCAAAAGACGATTTTATTACAAATAGACAAGAGCCTCACTCAGGAATCTAAAATCACCAATAAAAATTTAAAATTAGCACTCCAACTGAAAAGAAATTAAACTTAATAAAAAGGTAAGCTGGGGAGCACAGGTGGAAGGCAGACTACACTGTAGGGTGCCACCAAATACCCACCTCAGTGCAGCAAAACAGACATCACAGTAAATTTAAAGGTGCAGTCTAAAAATATGTCCCAGTGTATTTTCTCATGACCAAGTGGGGAGACCTCACCAATGTGCTTAACCCCTCAACCATGCGGTGACCAGCTCCCTGAGATAAGAAAACAGAATTAAGAAATATCTCATTTGGTTAACACAAAAAAAATTGAGAAAAAAAAGAATGACAAACCAATAATAAAATAAATCAACCAAGGGGACAAGTTAAAGGTGCGGGAGACTCGGGCATCTTCGGAATTTTTTTGTCGCAACATGCATTGTGGGAAATGGAGGCTCACGCTGCTGCTGCAGGGAGGTTTGCACAGCCGCCTGCAGCAGCAGCGGCAGTGGCAGCGTGAGCCTCCGTTTCCCACAATGCATGTCGCAACAAAAAAATTCCGAAGATGCCCGAGTTACTTCCCGGTTCGGGATGTAAACACACTGGGTTTGTTTATAGTGGATGGCACTTCGAAATTGTTCACCATAATGCAAGAGATTCAGGTGAGTAATCAGAGAAAGATTTACAGATTTGTGATACTGAGGCTATGACTGAGGTTTTACAGATTTGATGAAAAATTCATTACGAATGTCTCCTGCACCTTTAAACTAACAAACTAAGCAACACAACATACAACAAACAAAGGCAAAACAAGAGCAAAACAAGGAATAATAAAGGACAAAACAGCAGCAGGTGAACCTATTAAAACAAGAAAAACAGATCAGGCCCATCTCCCTCAAAAATGAGGCCCAGGGTCACAGCCTACTGACCACCTATACAGCACAATAGTGAGACCAGACAGGGCTTCCCTGGCAGCAACCACCAGCTCAGACCACAGAATGAGACACAGCACAGGTGTTTTTATACACCTGTGTTAATTAAAGGCGTGGTCAGGGGAGGAGTGAAGCTAGAGCTACGTTCACTCTACAACCGCAGTGTTACTCACCACATTGTGATACTGATGTTTCTTGCAATAAAAGTTAGAATTGCACCACTGTTATAATGTTGTTGGGGTTGAGGGGGACCTGGAGATTTTCTGTCCTTCAAAGGGGGGACCTGCAGAAAAAGACTGAGAACCACTGCATTAGAATAACTTTTCATGTTACTATTTCAAAGCATTTTCTCTCTACGCTGCTCACTTTCTTGACTTTCTTTATTTCTTCACCACCTCTCTTTTTTCTATTTGTTGAGTAGATAGGAGTGGTCAAGTTTGAGCAGTTCTGCTAAACCTATAAAGACCCAAACATCCACTGGTGACTAAAAGCATCTACTGATCTAAACTGTTTAATGCCTATTGGTCCACTAATCCTATCAATATATTTTTGCGTTTCCATTACGCTTGGCTCGGCTTGACTCAACTCAGGTACCAGGTCCTATTCCTGGAGACCATTTCCATTACAGGATATTACCAACTTTAGAGTACCTGGACATCATAGCGATGCGACACGTTACTTCCATGTCATCTGCTCAGAGTTGCTGATAAACTCACTTGTTGCATGTTGTCTCGTCAAGCTCATGCTGAATTTTTATATCTGAATATCCTCGACAAACCATGGTGTAGTTTTGGGGGCTGAGGTGATACCAAAAAACTAGTACCGGGTACCAGATTCCAGGCCTTTTTTCGTAATGGAAACACAAAAAGGCCGAGTCGAGTTGAGTCGAGTCGAGTCAAGCCAATACCACGTAGTGGAAACACAGCATATGTCAATAATCGGTGTAAAATGCAGTTTGTCATCTATTCATGGTCATCAGATATGACCCATTTGGATGCTCAGAGGCTCCGTAGTTACCGTGGAAACACCGTCATCTTCTACAACACTGATTCACCAGTAAAACCCATGGAGTTGGATCACTGACGGTGGATGGAAACACTAGACCAGGGGTTGGCAACCCTGGTCCTACAGAGCCACTATCCTGCATGTTTTAGATGTATCCCTCTTCCAACACACCTGATTCAAACGATAAGCCTATCATCACGCTCTGCAGAAGCCCAGTAATGACCATCAGGTGTGTTGGAAGAAGGAAACATCTAAAACATGCAGGATAGTGGCTCTGTAGGACCAGGGTTGCCGACCCCTGCACTAGATGGTTCCTGTTTGTTATTAACCCATTCAGTATCAGAATATGAAAATATGTGAATACAGAGATAAACCAGTAAGTCATGGAGGTGACGTCATCGTCCCTGTCTGTCTCCACAGTCTGAGCTGATGAAGATGTTTGCACAGCCTCAACATGAACAGACTTGTAGTGATTTTCATTTCTTTTAACCCTCAAAGACCTAAACAGCTCCAGGCAACCAAAAGCATCTATTGTTCTAAAAATATTAATTATTGAATCAATGATCCTGACAGTATATTTCAATAATTCAGGTAAAATACAGTTTTTCAGGGTTTCGGCAGCATCAGATGTGTCTTATTTGGATGTTCAGAGGCTCCATAGTGAACATGGAAACACCATCATCTTCTGAAACATTGATTCACCAGTGAATCCCATGTAGTTTGAGCAATGATAGATAGATAGGAGATAGTAGCAGCATGGCACACATTTAATAACAATATAAAACCACAGCAAACATGAGTAAAGAGAAATATACATAAGAACAAACACTATACACTGTACACTATAAATTAGTAGTTGTAGACTTTAGTTTGTATAATCAAAAAGTCACATTTTTGTTGGTTTTCTCTGTTTTGATTTATCAACCTTTAAAGGGTCATATTTTGCTAAACCCATTTTTATTAGTCTTTGGTACATTTATTTGTGTATTTGGACCCTAATAGTTAAAAAAATTTCATTTTGGCAAAAATCAAGTGGATTTCTACAACCTGTTTTAATTCCTGCCTAATGTGTTACGTCTATAACTAGTTACGTCACGACATTTGCACATATAAGGTCAAGACTTCTGACGAACATTTGTTCAGTGTTGGTTGGTTCAGTTGGTTCACTGTTCAGTTGTTGGTTGCATTAATGAACATAAGTGGCTGAACGGGACAGAGCATTACGGTCAACAGCCTGGGGGTGGTGGGGCATGAAGTGGTTCATTTACATTTAAAGGGCCAGCACTTAAAGCTACCTTTCTGGTGTCATTAGTCAGAAATAGGGTTGAAGATGGACCTGTGGAGTTGAATTAATGAAGAATTCAGACCCAAGCATAGCATTGACAGTTTATGTAGACCACAGGGAAATGTTTGAAAATGCATAAGTCCATTTAAAAAAAGCAAAATATCACTCCTTTAAATTTACTCTGAGCTTTAACATTTATTCATTAATTAGTTCATTCATTCATTCATTTTCTGTTGTCCTTGATCCTTGATAGTGTCATGCGGGTCCTGGAGCCTTTCCCAGCTACCAAAGGGTGGCAGCAGGGTACACTTTGGACATTTCATCCCGGGCCTGACCAGTAAATTAAAATGAATTACTTGCTAATTATTAATTACTTTTCACCTCCCTCTGTTGAAGGGTGAATTCAGATATTCCTGGGTAACAGCCACGTTGGTGTTGGTAACATGTATCATCACATGCAAAAAGAGATGCAGTCTACTGAGCTGTTCCACACAAAAATACAGGGTAGATATTACTATCACTATATTTACCACAAACTGCAATTTTATTTATTATTAATTGGAGTTTTATACAAACATCATTTGTGTTAATGGTGACTGTTGATCCTTTTCTTATTTATTTATTTATTTTATTAGTGTGAGCAAATAGTAAGAAACAGAATCAACAAACAGTGGACAAAAAATAAAGAAATAGATGGAACCAAAAGAAATTTTTAAAAAAGAGAAAAAAATAACTGAATATTATGGTGACAATAGCAAGAGTATTATAGGAATAACAGTAAATAATAATAATAATAATAATAATAATAATAATAATAATAATAATAATATACTTTTGTTTAATATCATTACTCCTTTTTCATACTTTTTTTTTTTTTTACATTAGGTCCCATGGATAGGAGTGAGACTTTTCCTTTCTGCACTGACATGCATCTGGTTGATCATTTCCTAACAAACTAGCAGGGGAGACGACACATAAAAATGAACGCATCAATGCCCAGAGGCAGCGGCGGGTTAAAAGCTAAAACCTGATAATTATTTCATACAACGGCATCATTATCAGTCTCTTGTATAGATATTGTGCTAGATGTAGGACAGCTGCTTCAAAAAAGAAAAAAAAGAGCAAGATCTGATAGACTTTGTTCACTTTAACGTTTTGTTTGATGTGGAGGGAGTCAATGGAGAGGACCATCCAGTTCAAATGGAATAAAACGTAACCTCTGTCTGTCTGAGGAACATTCAGTGCGCCTCCTGTAAGAGCTCGCATTCGAAGAAGTGAACACGTGGATGGAACTTGTTGACTTTTCTTCAGTTTTGTGACGATTTGTGGACACGATACATACAGTACAACTCATCCATTGGTCTTATGATGGCAAAAAGAGGCAGACGGCACTGGAATATTTTTCACTCAGATGTGTGCTGATGCATTGTGGTTTCACGTCTCTAACCCACTTGGCATTCAGACAGAGCACTCTACAGATGCCTCTACACTGTTTTGTTGATTTACCTATTATCAGGTGAACTGTTATGAGCATGCCTCAAGGTTCGCCGTCTCAATTCAACAGATCTGCTATACATTCTAAAGAGCTCAGTCCCTGTTCTGTGCAATATGCTACATTGCTCTCAAGGCTGTGAATATTGCATCATGTGGAAGGGCAATAAGGCCTCATTCACTGCCTGTGGCCTAACACATGCCTCTTAATGACTGGTCTGTAAATGAAAACAAACAAGGGTGGCTCACAGGTTGCCATTATGTAATTTACATGCTGCCATAGGGATGGTCGCCCACAAACGCCACATGGTCCACCATCAGTGCCAGGCCTGAGTCACTGTTTGAGTAGATTTGTTAATGCATGTCTGTTTGTACTGACTTTACTTAAATGTGCTGAACAGACTTTCTGCGTGATCTTGAAAAAGTCACATTTTTATATATGTGCCTGATAGTAGTCTTCAATTTAAAATGAGATTATCAGCACCAGGTTATTTCCAAATGCTATTTCCAGCGTCCCTGGCCGGGTCGGACGAGTCTGGACTGCTTTACGGCAGACTTATGTCACTATGACAACAACACAACGACCAGCAGAGTTAAGTAGTGAAAAGTAAGCTGAACAAGTGAGGAGTAAGATCTGTCCCTTTTCCTAAAGAAAGGGATTTCTTGGATTTATTTTGTTGTAATGGTGGACAGTGGAACTGGAGCTGGACTGGCAGAAAGAAAAAAGAAAAAAACTAAACGGGACAGTGATAGAGCACAGACTAAAACACCAGTAAACCTCTGCATTGAACCAATGGATAGAACTAAGGGACTTAAAGGAATGAAAACAGAGCTGGAGTTGTCCTCCTACACAGGTCTAGAATGCTTCTGTTCTTTATACATATGCATTGGAACATTGGATTTGACTATAGTGGCTGTTGTAGCTCAGTCAAACACTTAGTAATCACTTCTGTGTTAGCCACAGGGCTAGCTCTGTGACGTGGGTAATCTGTTTTATTTGGAACATTGTTTCAGTCCAAACTAAAGGCTTTGGAAGGTGAGACCAAAATGGTTCTGTATAGAGTTGAATGTTCATGCCGTGGCCTGGATACTAAACTGTCCTTCAGGAACAAGACCATTCTAACAGTAGAATACTGTGAATGCAGAAGGCTGAAGCAGCTAGAGCTGAACTGCTGATGCAGAATGATGAAGATGTTCAATGACTGAAGTCATTTATGAAAATGACTGAATACTTTGTGGAAAAGCTAGAGCAAATGTATATTATTGGGACATGTCTTAGACATCGGTCTGTGAGTAACACTCTGGAGCTCTAGGGGAAAACAGACATAGAAGCAGGAGTCGGACTTCCAGTTTGGTTACACTTTCATTTTCAGGCCAGTTACTAAACTACGCTACAATCAGACTTTCTGAAGTTTGCTTGTTGTCTCGTTTCAAACGTTACTTTGCTCCTGCAAGTTGCTGTCTTGAAAAAAGAAAAGCAGAGTTGAAAAGAGGATCCGCTCTTCAGTCATTGGCTTCAAAACGCCTTGGCCACAGTTATGCCCTTATGACAGTAGGCGCTAGTGCTCATGGGAAGCAGAGTCTTTGTCCCTTAAAAACACCACCAATTCCAGCTGAAGGTGTCGCTGCAATCCACTTTAAACAAATTCTCTGTTCAGGACCTTTATAAAGTTGAGATACAGAAATGCAAATTAAAATGCTCAGAGTGCAGTAAGTACTGACCCTTCTCACCATATCATCAATTGTTGAAGATAATATATAATACTCTAAGCTCGCACAATCCGGCACCTTGGCACAACAGTGATGGAGATAATAAACTGCTAGGAGTTTTATCTCTTTCTGTATTTTAATAATTGGCCTGTGTTTGGAGAGTTATACAGGGAAAAGCAATGTAGGGACCCAAGAGAACTGCTGGCCTCGTCTTTCAGCGTTATGATCAGAAAAACAAACTACTTTAAATTAAACATTTAACCTCCAAAAACACAAGTCAGTCTCAGAAGGCTCACGGGATTTTTGCAATAGGATGCTGAGAGCCTCATTTTTAAGCATAAATGTAGGTCTAGTTTTGGTTGTTTATGACTTTTTTGATAAGTTGTGTAATTTTTTCATGCTCTGCCATCAGATCACTCTCTTAGAATTCATTACAAAGTATTGATTCCTATGAAAATTTTAGTTATATGATTTCCAAGATGATTTGTGAAGCTGGTTGCCTGCAGGGAAAACTACAAGCACTCTGGAGGTTGAACCTCAAAGCAGCACATAACCGCTGCAGATGGCGGACACCGAGATGTTTGTTTACATCAGTCGGAGTTTGATGAAACCTGACCACGGCACTGTATCAGCATTTCAAACACTAAGTCGTGCAGAAATGTAAGAATGACTGCAGATCCTTACAAGCATAAACCCCTTCTGTTTTGGTCTTTTTATACTCCAAATGTTTTATTCTCATCGTTAAATTGAAACTCATATTCATATTAATCTCTGTACAGTAATAATATGAGTACTAATATAGATTTGTTGAATATTTAAGAGTGACTGGAATACAGCACATTCAGAAAATAGCACCATTTCAACCATAACCAATGCTTGACATGTAGTTAAAGCATTACCCTTAAAGACCCACATCTATTTTTGTCTTTTCCAACTGATTTATCACCATTTCTCATGATATTATTGTCTGCATTTTGCATTTTTCAGTATAAATTAGTTATTTTCTTGTATTCAAAGCACTGATCATGTCGATGTCCATAAAAACTTAAAGTAAATCCAAAGGTTATTAGATGAAATCAGAAGAAAATTAGGAAAATGTGACTTTTTCAACAAAATATATAATTAACTAACCATAAAACAAGTGTCTACAACCGCTGTCATTTATCAAACTACATGTGTTTTACTGGTGAATCAATGCTGCAGAAGATGATGATGTTCCCACGGAGCTTCTGAAGCTCCACACGTTGTGATGACTATGAAAAGATGCCGAACTACATTTCATCTTCAATTATTTACATGTATTGATAGGATTAGTGGATGAACAGGTATTATCAATACATGCTTTTGGTCTGCGGTGAATGTTTGGGTCTTTGTGACTCAAATATTAATCAGTCGGTCAAACTTAACCCCTATCATTGCTGGTTATATTCAGTTTTCATGCCAGACTGTGAGTATTTTCAATTCAGTCTGTATATATTTGTTGTGTAGCGCATGGAGAGATGTAAATCCTAACCAATAATGTGTATATTTATTGACAGACAGTGAGGTCTGCTCAAGTTCTTCCTGTTTAAAATTCTCTGCCTGGTTCTGGGACCCTCCCCAAATAACTGACCGTTCATTGAGATCTCAAAAGGTCTGCTGCTGTCTCATAATATCATAACCGCGGGTGCTGCCTGCCAACTGTGGCTGTTTTTGATTAGAAGGAGGCTGGAGCACGCCAAGGTCCAGCTGCAGCAGGTCGTCGCTGGGCTCGGGATGAGGAGGCGGAGCGGGGGAGCTGTAAGCCTGGCAGCGTGAAGGCCCCAGGGATGTAAGAGATTGAGACAGAACCTTGTGGATGTATAAGGTTGCCAGATGTTGTCTGGACCGAATGTGAAGCCACTTGGGTGAGCAGACGCTAGTGAAGAAAAGGAAACAGTCGTGCCTTTGTCACACATGGTGTCTTGTGGGTTTTGCTCGAAGGACTAACAGCTTCCTAAGTTTTATGATGTTTGGCCTTTCTTATTGCACGCTGAATTCATTTACAATATTTATGCCTCTACTGTAGTTAACCCTGTAAAGCCTGAACCATTAAATCATTGACAGAAAATTCCAGTTTTTTGAAACTGGAGCCTTTATTGGTCCTTCCGAACAACCAATTTTTTTTTTTCAAATATTGATTTTCATGAATGAGTTTCAATTTTGTATCATATTTGATACATCAGGTCTCAGTGCTCAAATATTATTATTTTTGAACAAACAAAAACATAATATAACACAAACATTTCTGCCAAATTGGTAATTCCTTTTCAAAATTGGCAAACTTCTGCTTCTTTCCTCATTAATGACAATCTTGTAGTGTCACTGAAAAGGCGTCTGGTGAACAAATTCCTCCCCCCAGTGGATTATCCGTGTATTGCATGTATCTAATTGTATACATCAGGTTTTTCAAGAAAAAAAGTATCACACTGATCATGTAGAGGGGTTCAAAACTCGTGCATCAAATATGATACATTTGGCGTTATAGGGTTAAAGGCAAAATATATCAGATTATCTTGGAAAAAAAAACACCCAGAAAGATTCAGATTTCTCCAGTCTCTGCTGGCATGACAGAGAATATTGACAATGAATTTGTTATGGCGTCAGGCATGATTCATTGACATTCAGCAATAAAAATATCTATCTATCTATCTATCTATCTATCTATCTATCTATCTATCTATCTATCTATCTATCTATCTATCTATCTATCTATCTATCTATCTATCTATCTATCTATCTATCTATCTATCTATCTATCTATCTATCCTACATGTTGTTAATAATACACATATATAATACCTCTATATATCTGTACTGATACTGTGCTGTATATTCCCCTCTTGTAATATACGTTGTTGTACTATTGGTGTGTGTTGTAGAATTTACATTATTGTGGCTGGTGTTTTCTAATTTCCTGGTATAATTCAGTATTTTATTGTTGAGAGGAGAAGAGGACCTAAATTTGTAGTCTTGGATTTTCAGACTAATTCTTAAATGCAAATCACTGTGGTTCATTTCAGTTCATTTTTGTTTTCTAAACAGGCCCGTATCAAAATGTGTTTGGATGCAGATGCAGATTGTATACACCACAGCCAGTTAAAGCAATGGGCATGTCACAGGTGATTGTATCCAACCACATCTGATCCCTCTCATGTCAGATAAATGCCTCTGTTCCATTTAGGTTCAAACAGTGGAAATCAGCTTGAATGGGAGCGTTAAACAACATTTTCTCTTTGTGATTTAGAACAAATGAGCACTTGCCCTCAAGCAAATGTGTCTGGTTCACAAACAAAACATTAGAAATTGTTTTTATTTTACTCTTACTAATGACCAATCAGTGCAATCAGTGTAACTGAATCAATGTCGCCTGCACTGATTCAGCCATTTTACAAGTGACTGAATCACTTACAAATACAATCGTACAGTGTATCAGCACACAAGTTCTGAAACCATGACAAGCATGTTAGACTTTTCTAACTTTGCCCGATGAAAAATTATGTCATTTCACAGCTGTGGAGTCACAGGAGGCTCTAAATGCCACGTCATGTCAAACAGGCTGCAAGTCTGCAATCTTAGATCACAGTTCACACATTATTAGCAAAAGGTCAAGATGGTATCACAACATCACCATACTGCTGTAGGCAATGATGTCGATATAGAGATGTAGATACAGATTTACAGTATTCTACTCAGTTTGTAAAATGATAGTCAAATATGTTCTGACAGTATTTGTGTAAAATTTCCAGTCAGCTGGCTTTTTTTCGTGAAAGGATTGTTCAGAGGATGTTTTTTCATTGCTGATTTAATTGTGCTAATAGTCTTTTTTTTCTACATAATGATCATCATTGCAAGAAGAACACATGGAGTGCAAAGCTGAGAGTTTTCTACTTTTCTGTGGTTAAGTGTTTTTTAACCCAATGTTCAGCCTATGAAATCAGATCTTGTAGTGTGGAGACTCATGCATATGTATTTAGGTGCACTCCTATGCAGTTTTGCATTTGTATATGTCTAAATAAGTTACGCCTGATTTGCCAACTGCACATTTTCCACTGCTTTGGGGTTAGTCCAGGGTTCCTCTGCCGGGTGATTTTCTGAGAATCATGTAAACAGCACCTGCGGAGGTGACTATGGTAGGCAGAAAACTGAAACTGGAGAAGATGGGCTGTTTTGGAGCTTTTATGACTTAGTAATGTTTAAGACCAAATAAATATAGATCATTGCAGCTTTAAGATCCCTGCAGATTCATGCAAAGTGGGGGAGGATTTTTTTTTTTTTTTCTTTTTTCATAACACCAAGGAGCCCCAGGAAAAGCGCTAACAGTCAACAAGTTAACATGGCAAAAAAAAAGAGAGAAATGAAGGTCATGATCTGTTGTCTGCGGTTTAGAAAAACTGTAAAATGAGCAGCAGAGTGGACTATATGTAGACCTTTTTCATAACGGATATTTAGCTGGTGTTTGGTAACAGCAATGTCTAAGTGAAATGTTGTGAAATGTATAATTACACTATTAGAGCTACCTGAACTAATTAGCAGGCTAGCTGACAAATTTATGCTACCATCAACTAATGTAACAAAGTTACGCTGATGTAATTAAGTTCCGGCAAAAGTCATGATAAGAGTGCTATAACGTTCTTGTTTGTATAAGTCCTTAAATATAACTCCAACTTTTGTTTTTTGAGAAAGCAATATGTTTTATACTTTGTATATTAGTACAGGGGTGTCAAACTCATTTTAGTTCAGGGGCCACATTCAGCTAAATTTGATCTGAAGTGGGCCAAACCAGTAAAATAATAACATAATAATATATAAATAATGTCAACTCCAAACTTTTCTTTGTGTTTTTCAGTGAAAAAGGTAAAATTACATTATGAAAATGTTTACATCTACAAACTATCATTTCAAACAATGTGAATAACATGAACAAACTGAAATGTGTCATTTTAACAATATTATGCCTCAATTTATCATTTTAAGTTTATCATTATCATTTACACATCTACGTTATAACTAACAGATCTCAGTGGATCTACAAATACACAAAACATTTAGTAACAGGTGGAATATTATTAAAATTGCATGTACTTCTCTTAAGACATTTCAGGTTGTTCATATTTGTTCAGGTTATTCAGATTTTTTGCAAAATTATACTTTGTTTTAGTCTAAATACATGAAAACATTGACATTTACAAAGAGAAAAAAATGGAGTTGTGAGTATTTATAGGTTATTATGAGACTGAATTGGTCTGAATGTGGAACCTGAACTAAAATGATTGTTAACATCTTAGTGTAATTTTTGTATTTCACAAATTCATCCCAGGGGCCAGACTGGACCCTTTGTCATGTCTGCTCCCAGACTATGTCTGGATTTGTCTGTCTTTTCTGTTTTGTCTGTCATTTCCTGTTTTATTTTGTTAAGTTTCCCTCATGTGTCATGTCTGGTGTCTTTACTTCCCCTCCTTGATTGTTTCACCTGTGCTGATTACCTGACTCCTCCCTGATTGTCTCCACCTGTGTCCAATTGTCTTCCCGCCCTCTTGTGTATTTAAACCCTGTGTCTTCCCCTGTTCCTTTGCCAGTTTCTGTTCTATTTTTGTGTGCTCACTTACCAGCATTTTTGGATACCTGTCAGTCTGTCTGCCCGTTTTGCCTTCCGACCACCGATTCTGCCTGTCCCTCGTCTGCCTGCTCGTCTGGTTCTGACCTGGTTCGTTCATCCGACTCCTGATTCCGCCTGTTCCCTGTTTACCTCAGCCTCCAACGTGTTACCTTGTGTTTCGACCCTCGCCTGGACTTCGACCGTGAGTAGCCTTTCCCTCATGTCCCGTTGCCTCCTGAATTGCCCTCCTGTGTATGACCTGGCTTGTTTTTTGACTATCCTCTGTTTTGCCCTAGTCGGGGTGTTGACGGGAATCCTCCGGCTCGGCCGTGCTGACCATCCATATTCCCCGCTCACAGCCCGGACGAAGAGTCCTGAATCACACGCCTTCATAGACGTGTCAGTTATTCTGTACTGTGTTTTTCCTACTGTGATTGTGTTTCATAAACACTCTCAATTGGTCATCTGCGTTCTGGTCTTGCATTTGGGTTCAGCCTTTGTACTAGTCCCATTACAGCCTTTGGCGGACCAGATTTGGCCCCCAGTCCGCATGTTTGACACCTGTGTATTAGTATGAGGGGAGAAGGACTGACTGCTCAGCAAATCCTATGGTGTAGACTGGTCCTTCTTACAGGGTGCAGAATAGTACTCAGACACTGGAAAACTACTAATACTGTACCTTTTCCTATAGTAACTTAAGGGATTAGTATTCTGATACCAATGTATTATGGCAAATGTTTTATTGTCCTGGCCTTGGTCAGATGTCACCCGGAAATAGTTATAATGTAACAACATATCCTGTATAACAAAATTGACAGCACTCTATTGTTTTTGTAATTCTTTTTGTTTGGTTTTTGAATGTGTTTTGTGGGGAGTTTTTTTTTTTTTTTTTTTTACATTTGGTTTTCATATTTTATTGATTTATTTTCTTATTCTATCCTGTTGTGTCATTGTAAAATGTTTAACCCTTTCATGCATGAATTATGAGAATATTAAAGAAGATTTTTTTTTTTCCCTGTGTGTTTTGATTCCTCTTTAGGCATGAAAAAAAAAGTATGAAACACTGTTATGAACCTATTTTTCATGGAGTTACAAAAATATCCACTCAGCTGGACACAATGCATTTAATTTTAGAAGCAAAGAAATGTATTTACTGAAATACTGCATGAAAACTATGAAATAAAAACATGTTTAATGCTACTAATCTGATGTTTTCTCACATTTTAACATACCTGCATGGAGATAGTATGCAAAAAAAAAAAAAATTGTTTAAAAAATACAAAACAGTTAATTACATTCTAATAACAATTAGCAATTTTTTTAAACTTAAATATGTTACTGCAGATCAGGTTTATCTAGAACAGCAAATTTACAGTAATGGGATGAATTACAGTGTATGGGATGATGCATAAGTGTCCACTGTGTTGGCTGATACGGAAATAAAACAACAAAATGTGATGGACTGAGTACGTAAACTGAACCCACATGCACGACCCAGAGACGGACGTAAAAGTTCAGTGTTTGTTAAACACAAAATTCACTGACAGTTCTCTGATAATGAATATGAACAAAATCTTGAGAACACAGAGTCCCGGGTTTTTCTCAGGGTTAGTAAACCGGACCGGAGACGAAAACCCACAGTCCGGACCGGTAAAGCACGTTGGGAGTCTGACTAGGGAAAAGCAGAGGAAGGTCAGTGGCAGAACCAGGTCATACACGGGCAGGCAGACGGAAAGGCAACAGGACATATGGATCAGGCTAGCTCACGTACTGTTTAAACAGGCGATTTGGTCGAACACACGTAGTCAGTTGGAGGCAGAAGCACAGACAGGGATAAGGCAAACAGGTGAAAAACAGAGATGGCAAACCGGGTCATGCACAGACAGACAGACAGGATCCAAAAATGCTGGTAGGTATCTCACAGGGAAAATACGAACTGGCAACAAACAGGGGAAAACACAGGGCTTAAATACACAAAAGGGAGGGAAGACAATGAGACACAGGTGGAACAAATCAGGGCGGGGACAGGTAATCACACAGGTGACACAGATTAGGGAAAGGAAGCAAAGACACCAGACATGACACACGAGGAGAACTTAACAAAATAAAACAGGAAATGACAAACAAAACACACAAGACAGACAAAACCAGACTAACGTCTGACGGCAGGCATGACACAAAATCCATAAATATACAAGAGAACAGCTGTAGAATAACTGTCCACTGTAGTGACCACTATGCATGAAAGGGTTAATGGGTGAAAAGAAAGAAAAAACAATCAAAAGTGAGTTACAAAAAAATTAACATGTTTTATTCAACAAGAAGGAGCTCTACATGTCTGACAAGACAACTAAGCTAATGCTAGCTGTTAAACACCGAACAGACATGGAGGAGACTAAACTATCCTATAACTCTGCATCAGTTTGGGTCTTACAGTTTTTCTCAGTGGCTTTGGTACATTTCTCGAATCATCCTCGACATTTGCTAAACAGTAAGTGGCGTGCATTTCTCTAAACAATTCGTACAAATAGCAAAACACCATGGATTACCTGCAAAAGCCAGTCTCTTGCTCAAAATCCTTTGTTCATCTTTCAAAGTAAATATCTGTGTCAATGCATGTCAGTGCCATCAGAATGACAAATCCTTGTGTCATTGTGTACAGATAAGACAGTCCAACTGCTTAGTCGTGTTGTCAATATAACAGTGTACTCTGGAGGGATGTTCTGATATAAACTATGGCTACAGTTTTGATGCCAATTATTTTAAATTGTGAGTTACACCTTAGTGTATGTGGGAGATTGACTGAAAGAGACTGGACAGGATTCACATTTATGCTCTTACTGTTTGTATTGTAATTTGTTGACAGACCATTTCATTGTGATACAGAAAGGAAACGACAGCACTGTATAGCACAAAGAAAAAACAACAGTATAAATGTGAACATAGGACAGTCTCCTTTGGGAAAACTGTCCATGCAGTGCTGTGGGAATTCCAGTGCAGTCTTCTTACACCTCCTCATGTTCCTGTCTGTTGGACCACAAATTCTCATCTCCATCACAATGAATATCTCCTCTTCATTAAATAAAGTCAAGATTCACCTGGGAGCAATTTACCAATTCAGGACCGATTTAGAAAAAAAGTGTAATGGAAATGAATAGAAATATGCTTGACATATTATGACAACTTGTTCAACCATTTTGCATGTAAAGACTTAAGCGATGAACTAATGCCTAAATGTTGGGGGGGGGGCTATTCAACAGTGACCATAATAATACATTTTGATCAACATGACATAAGCAATTGATAATGTAGGAAACAGCAGAGAATTGTACATAATCATTTGCATGGATGTACCAAAGCATTTTCAACTTGTTCAAAGAAATGAGAAACTGCTCTTTTGATGTGCACAAGTGACACAATGATGTGAAGACTGAACAAGTACTTTTGAGAATTTCAATTCAGATCTGAGAAATGTACCAAAGCGACTGAGAAAAACTGTAATGTAATTGAAACAGGTGAGTTAGTTATAAATGCATACCCTGCACAGTTGTCACAAAGAGAAAATTTAACCAGAAGTCAGAAGAGACCAGAAGCATTTATTTCAGCAGTAAACTTTGCCATGATTAAATAGACGTCTGTGAGGATTGACCCACTTTTGAGGCCAGCCCCAAGTGGCCATTCAAGGAACTGCAGTTTCTTAACACTTCTCTAACATATTTCGGCTGAAATTTACTTAGGGGGTCAAATGAGTGGCCATTTTTGTCAAAAAAAAAAAAAAAGTTGTAAGAAATGCACAGAACTGTGTTGAAATAATGCTAATACATTTGTGCACAGACTACTGATATTATTTGACAGTGGAAGCTATATTTTCAGAAATACTGGATTTTGAATAGCACGTGTATGTGAAAACTTTTGCTGGTGGACGGACGAGACATTACCCATGATGATCTGGTCAGTACCAGTACTTTATTAGTAATAAACTTATATACTTACTATTGCTAATTATCCTCTTATTCATAAATGTTAGTATTGTGGATCTAAAACAATAACAGCTGACACAAAAACACAAACTGTGGCCGTGGACAGATGTGACATGGTTGTTACAGATCCCATCATACTGATGCTCGGCAGCCATGTCACCATTTCCACAAATGATCCCTGTGCAAAAACTAGTATCATAATTATTTATTGCATAGTTTATCGTCACACTAAAGAGTAAATAACAATATAGAATTGTTCTTTCTTTATAAAAATGCTTATTATTAGAAAACTGTTGATTTAAAAAGTGACATGTGACATTTTTAATGTATGTATTGGCGTAACATAAGCAGGATGGATCAGCACCATACTCCATATTGAACCTGTATAAATAAAACATGTGATATGCAGTATACTGTATAATCTTGTAAGAAAAACTGGGGAATCTAAAAGAATAGAATATTTGTTTTCAGGTAAATTCAGTTAAAATATAACTTGGCCATTTGTGACATGAAAATATAGCATTAATTAATTGTGATGAAACTGGACATTTTTTACCTGAAAACATAGTTCATATGACCATCAACATGTGGCAACAGAACTGAAATCCTGTAAATTTGCAGAACTTGCATTTACCAACACAGAGTTCCTTTGGGGATTCACTTATATTGATTTCTTATGCACAAAGACATAAATAAGACCTCTAAGCAAATTTGAGCTGATTTGTTATAAATATGTACAGTATTACTCATTTATGTACTTACACTACCTGGTTTTTCTTTATTTTCATGTCTATTTACAGAGTAGATTCTCACTGAAAGCATCAAAACTATGAATGAACACATATGGAATTATATAGTTAAAAAAAGTGTGACATAACTCAAAGCATGTTTTATATTTTAGATTCTCCAAAATAGCCACATTTTGCTTTTATTACTATTTTGTACATTCTTGGCATTCTCTGGATGAGCTTCATAAGGTAGTCACCTGACTTGTTTTCCAACAGTGTTGAAGGAGTTCCCAGTGATGCTGAGCACTTGTCGGTCAACTGCGGTCCAGCTCATGTCATTTAAATGAGAAGGTGAGTCCAAACTTTTGACTGTAAGTGTATGTGCATGAGAAACCATGCAGCTGATCAGCACACTGTCTTTTCTGTCTCTCTCACTAATTAGTGTGTCTATACACAAACCCACTCTGCAGAAACTTTCATCACTTTCCACAAACTCAGTCAACAATGCAAGAAGACAAAATCAACAGCATAAGATCTGAGTCGTAAAAGAACGGCCAAGGAATGGAACTGGAACAGCAGGCGTTACTCAGAGCCAAGTGTTATGCCATGAATACGTCATAACTGGAGATAGTTAACGTGTTACTTAAATCATTTCAATGTCTCAAACAGAGCCTTCAGATATTCCCTGCTGTAACCTTCATTTACTTCAGCAGGACACGTTGAGAGATGGTCACCTTTATATCTATTTCTATCCCATCAATGATGAAAGACGAAGGTTGTTCTCAGACATTAGAACCAGAAATAGAAATAACCCACTTACATGTTGCTCAGGCAGAACACTATACATGTAATGTACATAGAACATAATAATGTGCTGCTGCAACAAATAATTAACTTTACTTACATAATAACATAATCTAGAAAGTACTTAATTAGTGCACAATGTAATTAGCAACATAAAATAAGATAAGCTTCATTATTTTAATCTAAAAATGCAATACACTATATTGCCAAAAGTATTGGGACACCTCTCCAAATCATTAAGTAAAGGTGTTCTAATCAATTCCACAGCCATTAGTGTATAAAATGATGCACCTATGGTATGCAGACTGCTTCTACAAACATATGTGAAAGAATGGGTCAACTATCAGGAGCTCAGTGAATTCAAGCATAATATTGTGATAGGATACCACTTGTGCTACCAAATATTCCACAGTCATTTGATAGTGGTATTATAACAAAGTGAAGGCAATTAGTAACAACAGCAACTCAACCATGAAGTAGTCGGCTATGTGAAGTCACAGAGCAGGGTCAACTCTATGTTAACCCTTTATCGGGCAAGTGACTATTTTTGGTAATTTCTGCACACATTACAAGACAG
Organism: Sphaeramia orbicularis; assembly: GCF_902148855.1. Classification (NCBI taxonomy): domain Eukaryota; kingdom Metazoa; phylum Chordata; class Actinopteri; order Kurtiformes; family Apogonidae; genus Sphaeramia; species Sphaeramia orbicularis. The sequence continues at coordinate 31,373,964 of NC_043964.1, read as the reverse complement.
TGACGGCAACAGTTACAGTGAGGACAGTGAGTCAACAGTCTCAGGTCCACTGTGGTCTACAGGGTCTGTAAGGTCCACCTCTGCATGAACAGTGAGTGTACCTGCTTTGTTAGGTACCGTGAAGTAATGGTACAAATGTAATGTGAAATATTATTTTAATTTAGATAGTTGAATTCTTAAGTTTAATCACATATTAGTCAGTATTAGTTAGGATTCCTTTGTGTCACTAGATTTTCTTTGTTTCACTGGTCAGTCATAAATTTCTTAGGATAGGTCACATCTTGGTCACATACTAAACTGACGGATTTATGATTACAGGGATTAGGTTTTATCTTAGGCACACTTTTAAATACACATGCCCACAGACGATCGTAAACAACAACAGATAAGAGGTAAACACGGTCATTAGGCGGTTTTGCATTGAGTTGAGGAATTATATCTGCTTGACTTTAGAGTAAGATGACACCAGTCCATTTTCTGTGACCCAGCCCACCTATAGCACATGGGGTTCAGCCCATAGTTTGAAGATCACTTTACAAGGATTATAAAAGTGATGTGGATTGGAATGTTGGGATCCATTTCACCACTTGGGGTGTGGATCCTCAGCTGAGTTATATTTTGTTTGTGATCAGATCAAGTCAACAATAAAATTATAAAAATGAGACCAAAAAGAATCTGGACTTATTCTTGGAGCTGCCAACAAAAGAACACGTTAACAAAGGAATGATGTTCAAAGGCATAATGTGGATGTGGACAGGTGTATGGGTCAGCACTTATGTTGGTCTAATGTTCTGAAAGTGATGTTCTAATGTTCTAAAATACATGTTCCTTTTACCTCTGTTGGGTTTCTGTAAATTGTCTTAGAGTCTGGTTTTTGACCAACTCTGTATATAAAGTGCCATAACTTTTTTGTTGTGATCTGGCGCTATATAAATAAAATTTGATTGATTGAGTGATTTGATTGGTTTTCCCCTGTAAGTCGCTTTGGAAAAAAGCATCTGCCAAATGCATAAAAAAAACCAAAAAAAAAAACAACCCTCATATGTGTTTTCTTGTATTTTTATATATACTTCTTGTATTTATTTATTTATTTATTGCCACATACGGGTAAGGAACCAAATACAGTAACTTCATTGACCTTCATTTTCTACATGACAATACAAATTTTGAACAATTTCACAAAAGTAATAGTCTTGTTAGGTCCTCCAATAACACATTCAGGTTGAAGTTTTGAATTTCAGAGTATTTCTATGAGTGCCCTATAAAGGGTTAAACCCTACAGGTTAAGAATGGGATGTTGTTTAAGTTTGCATGTGTGTGAAGGCAGATGTCCCAATACTTTTGGCAATACATTATATGTACAATGACCATGTTTAACATCTTTCAAATATAGTAGACAGTCTGCAGTTGTTATGTCTGCCAAACAGTGTCCTGTTTTGGTTTGTTTATAGCCTAGAGATTCAGAACAAACATAAAACCTTCAGCAGAGTGAATTCAATAAAGACTGTTTTTTTAATGTGGAAAAACATACTTCACTCTTCCTGTGAAAAATATATTCAGTTTACACATCCAATTTTATTTATATAGCACCACACATAATACATGATTATCTCAAGGCACTTTACAAATTCAGATCAAGGCCTTAAAAAGAGGGAAAGGAAATCCAGCTAATCCTCCAGGAACAAGCCCAAGGCAATCATAAGGAGGGGAAACTTCTTTAACAGAGGGAAAAACCTCTGACAGAACTGTGGTCTGAGTAGGAGGCCACCTGCAGCGACCGGCTGGGGTTAGCAGACAGAGGATGGAGAAAAGAACACAGACTAGTACTGGGTAGATCCAAAACCACACATCAGGAATGAACAGAACCAGAAACCTGGAAAAAAGAGCAGTAAAAGAGAGGAACATAAAAAAGTACCAGAAAGAGGGGACACAAAGTCAATGCAATATATAGTATCACACGGTTTTGTACCGTATAGTATTGTAAATTTGCCATTTGTTTGTTCATATTAAGAGTTAAGTGACATTAGGGGTATTTTAGGATATCATTGCCAGTCTTGTCACATGTGGAACACACTTGAGGCGTTCTGCACTTACATTCACACACAATGTTTAAGCCAGTGTGAAAAGCTTGACTTTCTTTGTGTTTCCTTGTGTTTTGATCATTTGGAAAATGGCACAAAAGAAGAGAAGCTACAAGAAGTGGACACACACCAAGGTCCATTTGCTGAATTCATTCTTTTGAGCGTTTAAAGTAATTTTTTGAAGTGTGGAGTGTATTCATCTCACTTCTACAAGTGCATTGTATTAAGTCTATCCATCCCAATGAACTAAAGAGTGTATTTGGCAAATACATTCAAAAGAGTCTGGACCTTGTCGAACTAAAGTCAAATACACTCAGAAGAACTTTGAAGTGCTTTGGTAATGCAAACAGATTACCACTCATTCTTTTACTCAGGTAAATAAAGTCCTGATGTCCAAATGTCCAAAGTAGATTATTAGCTGAGACATTAATATGTTGTTTTTTTAGGGTGCCTATTCTCATCAGGCTGAGGACTACAGCAGGATACTAGCCCTGTTGGCTAAAGCTGCCCCTTTTTACTGTTGTTGATTTGTTAATTAATTGGGATTGTCCACGATACGATAAACTAACTAGAAGCACTTGGACAGCGCAGACCTCCGCCAAGGCAGATCAGTGCCCCAGATTTGGATGAAAATTTCAGGAAATGTTGATACTGGCACAAGGACTGTGCCCTCCAAGTGCTTTTCTAGAAAAGACAGCGCAGACCTCCGCCAAGGCAGATCAGTGGACCCTCGTGGACCCCCCACCCCTGATCATCATTGAAATTTAATAATTTGTTCCTTGTGCCAGTATCAACATTTCCTGAAATTTTCATCCAAATCCGTCATAACTTTTTGAGTTATCTTGCACACAAACAGACAGACGGACAAACAGACAAACCAATGTCCACAAAAACACAAACTCCTTGGCGGAGGTAATAACTAGAAAAGCACTCAGAGAGTGCAGACCTCTGCCAAGGCAGATCAGTCCCCCCTGATCACCACCAAAATTTTATCATTTGTTCCTTGTGCCAGTATCAACATTTCCTGAAAATTTCATCCAAATCCATCCATAACTTTTTGAGTTATCTTGTTAACAGACAAACAAACAGACAGACAGACAGATAAACCCTGATGAAAACATAACCTCCTTGGCGGAGGTAAAAATAAATTAAAAGGAATATTTTACTGTAAAACACATCCCATATAGTGAAGTGTTTACTGCTTAATTCACTGGTAGGTGCAGTAGACATGACATGAAGTGAGAAGTGATTTTTCTTATTCTTTTAAGTGAGACACTGATTTATATTAAAGAGAAAATATGAATAGCAGTACAGTATTAAGACAAATGTTAGCAGCTGAGACTAAATTCATAAATTAAGAAGTATTTACAATCTTGTTTGTTTGTTTGGTATCTCACACAGAATCTTAGCTCAGAGAGATAATTCTTCTGTGTGATTTAATTTGGTTATTCATCAAATAGTTAAGCTCTGAGCTTGTGTATTTATGCTTTATAACATAAAAAACAATATCAGATATTTATGTATTATGTGCTATCATTAAATATCATGCATACAAAACAAAACAAAACAAACAAACAAAAAAATGCAAGTTACACTTAAATTAGTTTGTTGTGAGTTCATCTCTCGTTTCATTCGGGGTATATTCCATATGGTGAGAAGTTGCAATAAAACCTATTTTTGTGGACATTAATATTAGGACTAAAATGTGGTGCTCCTCAGTTGGAGGTGCTTGCATCTCATTTAACCCATAAAGACCCAAAGCTACTGTTGTGAGAGTTCCCAGATGAATTTTTCATTAGATTTCACCTTTCTTAAATGATCTAGCACCATTTATTATAATATTATCCTCTGTATTCTGCAATTTTTCAATGAAAATCATATATTTTCCTATATTTAACGACATAAAAGCTCAGATTAAAGTTGAAGGTTATTATATCAAAAGCGGAGAAAACTGAAGAAAAAGTGACTTTTTCAACTCAGATGTCATTAACTGAACATAAACCCAGTGTCTCCATCCACTGTCACTGATCAAACTCCATGGGTTTTACTGGTGAATCAATGTTGTAGAAGATGACTATAGTGGCTTTTCCATTGGACATCTGTGCAAAACTTGACCAATATTTACTAAATGTCAAAAAAACAGAAGTCCTCAATGTCAGTTTTTCCATTAAATCACAAATGCAATGATTTGTTTATTTATTATCACATGATGACAGGAGAAGTCCTTCCATAAACATGGCGATGAACATAAATATCACATTGATTTACAGATATTCATTATTATACATTACCCCTCTATCCCATACTAAATTGAAAAATGATTCGGTTTCCTGATGTGTCCACACATACCGCACTATTTCTTTTAAAACTCTTTCTTCTTCGCTTGTTTTAACATCTGTCAACATCCTTTTTTTTTGTTCATGTGACTCTAGCTGTGGAAAAAGGTCTTTCCATTGCAGTTTTGCCGAAAAACAACCTCTTGCCTGCACAAAAACTTTTCACTGAAAAATTAGATTTTTAGCGAAATTGTCATTTTTTCATTTGGCAAATTTTTATGGGCAATTTGAGGGTCAATGGAAAAGCGACTAGTGTTTCCATGTTCACTGCAGAGCCTCTGAACGTCCAAATGGGTCATATCTGATGACCATGACAAGATGACAAACTGCATTTTACACCAATTATTTACATTTATTGGTAGGATTAGTGGTTCTACAGGTATTAAATATTTTAGATCAGTAGATGGTTTTGGTTACCACTTGCTGTTTGGGTCTTTATGAATGAATGAATGAATGAATGAATTTTTATTATTGTGTCCTACATAAGAATATGCCCAGCCCTTACATGGGCTTATAAGACACCAAAAATATAAACCAAAGACCAAATACCAGACAACAGCACAAAATAAACAAGACAATGTACTAACCTATTTAAACAAACACATCTGCAATTTTTTCCGGGCTTTACAAACAAATGATGCTAATTTATATACATTTGAACTAAAACAAAACATTTCATTTTGTCATCATCAGTGCTCCAGAATATATCAGGATTTTGGATAAACATCTCATTTTTATGGGTTAATGTGATTGTAATGTAGGTCTAATACGCTGCTCAAAATTTCCAGCATTTACCCCCTCTGGCTTGTTGTTGACACAGCAGTGTTTGGTGTTTTCAGAGGATAAATATTGCTGAAGATGAGTGGCTGGGGTTCAGTCACAGTCAACAGCAGGTTAAGAATGAAAGCAAATGTACCAGCGTATAATCAGAAAAATCATGGACCTGTTTTCACATGGCAGACAGTTTATATCGACTAAAATCTAAACAGGACGCAGATATTAGGATGGAGAATGCACAGACAATTAGGTAAAAAAAATATTGAGGTATAACAGCAGTGTGATTGTCTTATCATTGTCACCCTGAAGCCGCTGTCAGTGCTGATCGAGTAAACTGCAGTATAAACATGATTATAGCACTTCTGTCAGTGCTTGGTCATCAAGTTGACAACTGTGGCATTAAAGTGGAACTAACTGTACTGGTGATTGTCAATTCATCTAGTCTTTGGACCCTCATTTCCCTCTAATCATTAAGTCTCGATCCACTTTTACAGAATTCAGATGAACCAAACGTATGGTAAATACAACGTGAACATAAGTTTTTCTTTCTTTGAATATGCACGTATTTTCATCTCTGCACTCATCGTATTACTCTGAGTAAACTGAGGGAACACGATGTGGGTGATTATTTTAAATAGGAGTGGAAACTGAAATAATAACTGTATTTATGGGTATCTTGTACGCTAGCGATTCACTATATGACACCCTGAAGGCAGACTTATTTTTCATCCTCAGTACATGAAGTCATATGTCACATACTTCTGTTCATGTTTGCACTTTGATATCTTTTCTGTAAATGGTAATGCTAATGTCAGTCATATCCTGTTGTTACCAGTTTAATGTCTGGCCTATGCATGACTTTCACACATATTTGCCACCACCATCTGGACCTAGATGAGTTTTTGCATCTGTCCAGTTTATTATGCATTACTACACAGGAAATACATATAAAGGCACCTGTTTCAAGGTCAGATACCTGTTCATGTGTTGTAGCAGAATTAGCCAGTGTGCAGGCTACAGGTGTCAAACCGGTGGCTCTGAATGAATATGATTATGAGAAAAACTCAGCAACAGATGTACAGTGAATGCCTCACTGCTCTGCATAGATCAAGGTTCAAGGTTCAATTTCTTGTCATTACATATATATACATGAAACGAAATCAGTACTCAGGACCCGCAATGTACATCGTAAAGTAAAAATCCCTATAAAAATTAGTCCTATATTAAAATAATAGCAGTAAAACCTGGTGATAACAGTAAAACCTACTAATAAATAATGAATAAATAATGCAGTGCAAGATTAAAATGAGCAGTATGTTAAAACAGGAGAAGAACAGCAGTGTTTCCAGGTGGCGTATCTACTTTAATTTGACTGATTTCTGATTTAAAGTGTGCACCTGTGGGTGAAACTTCTGCACTGTTCCTCCATCTGCCTGAGATTTAATAGTGCATTTGTGTTTTTGATATTGGTTTTTCATATGGATGATAGTTTTAGTAATGACGGTTGTCTTCGCTATGATCGATGTTTGTTTTGATGGTGTTTTGTTTAAACATATATTACCAAATATATATATTTTTTAGATATTATAGAAATTTGACATAAATGTGAAAAGCCAGAGACATAGATACTCATGAGACCTATATTTTCCTGAGTTTAATTTGATTCTAAAAAATATAGTCGTATTTTTCGCTGTCTGTACTCAGGCACTCAGTAGAGGTTTCAGCTCATTCTCTCAGAAACTTAGAGAATCTTTGTTTCTGAGTAAAAATGTCACATTTTCTGACTTGCACAGTTATTTAGTCAGATCTCACAGTGACTTGCTGCAGTATGCTATAGTTTAGTTAGCAGCAAAGTGCTGATATGTAGAACTTCTCTCTCCAGTCTTTCAAATACCCGAGTCACCCAGTAGCACCAAGAGTTCAAAACCTGTCAGTGGATGGAAGACGGCGCACATGTAGAGACACGCAACTCAGCCAATTATTTCTTCATGATCAGAGCAAATAAGAAAATCAGTGAATACAGTTTTAATTTACCTTAGTTTTAAAAAAAAAAAAAAAAAAAAAAGGTCTTAATTTTGCTTTGCTTCACCACAGACTTCCGCTTCCAGCCCTTTCCTTCACAGGACTTCTCAAATAGCTCCATTCCATCACACTAAGTGGTGATCATTAGCGTGATGTCTCTCTGAAAGTTGTCACAGTCGCTTCTGTCCCCTGAAGGACTCTTGCCACTTCTTTGTGTGTCCGCTGACTCAACCTCTTCCCTTCTTTTCGTTCTCCCCCCTATTTCCTATTCTATCGTTTCATCCAGCTTTCTCTGGCTGGGAGAGGATTTGGCAACACCCGGATTTAAGACAGCTGTTCCATGTGAGACAAATGGAGCGGAATGTATTCCAGAACTGAGATGATAAAACTAGGCACAGATGTGCCCCCACTTGTTAATTTGTCTCAGCAGATATGAGCCAGAAGCTGTGCACAGACACTGACCAATTAGTTAAAGGCTATGTGAAAATATGCACAATTAAGGAGCTGTGTTGTGAAGGCAGAGTTGTGCAGTTTTTGTGATGAAAAATGTAAAAGGGAATTTAGGTGATTTAATGTTGTTCATTTTCCTTAAAAAATGTTTTTTGAGGTCCATATTTCCTGAGTTTTACAAACTTTCAGTGTTGTAGTAAGTGAACCTGAAAACCTTGAAATCCATTCATGAACAAAATTAAATTGCTCTCAAATTCCTCTTTTGGGAGTTTGACAATAAGTAACAGAATATTAGTCTTTGTGCAACAATTTTTGAATGTATGTTCATGAACTCGGTATTAGAATTGTAATGGCTAAGAGCTGTGGATCACAATGCCTCTGGCTGGCTGAATCTGTGGAACTTTTTTTTTATACATTCCTCTTTCTGAGCTGCCATTCTTCTCTAAAAACCCTTGAAATGTCTATTTAGACTCTACAATTGTAATTTTGAAGCAACAATATGTATGATTAGAATTTCAGTCTGAAGTGTCTGGCTGTCCAACATAGCAACCTGCAAGTGAAGACTTTTTGTCTCTGGCAAATGGTAAAATCAATTTTCACTTCTGTGATACATGGGTTTATCTGTATAGCATCTTTTAATAGGGAACCAACTTTAGAGGAGAGATAAAATAAACTGAAATGACAAATACGTACATAAAAGAAGATAAAAAACAATAAAAAAAGAAAATAGAAAAATATAATCAATAAAATAATCAATGCCTATAAACAGTAAATGCAAAATAACACATAATATAAATAAGTGAATAAAAACAGGTTAGTGTTATAAATCATACTTAACCAAATGCCTAGTCTAAGAGCTGCATCTATAAGTAATTATCAGGGTTTTATTTCTAAGATCCTAATTTCACATATCTAGCTGTGCTTCACTGCTTTCCCATCTCTTTGAAAATTGATTTCAACATTTAGCTGATGAATTTTTAACCAAATCAGTGTCTTCCACACATACTCTAATGATATTTAAGATCCCATTTGAGTATGAGAGGACAGCTTGAGATCTCTTCAGTGAAGATGTTCAGCCACTGATATACAGAAGAACTTTCACACAATCCCTCCTCCCACAGTTTTTATCATGTCACAGTAGTTGTAATTTTCCAAAATGAGCTCTCTGATTATCAAGTCCACTTATCACAGTGATTGTCCAGGGGTTTGCATTTCTCTTTCTGACTTTAAAATACTACACAACTAGTTTTGTAACTTGCAGCGTCCTATGCACTGCATAGTTCTGTCTGAAAACAGTGGAGACAGTGATCATCGTAAACTTCACATTCTCTGTGAAGGATGTTCAGAATGACAAGAAGTCATTACAGCTTCATTAGTCACTCAAACTGCGCAACTATAACTTGCACATAAAAATGTACCTAATGGAAAAATGACAATTTCGCCAAAGTCTCATTTTTCGATTAAAACTTTTTGCGCTGGCAAGAGGTGCTTTTTCAGGTATAGTACATCACAGAAAACTGCAATGGAAATACTATTTTTTTCGCAACTAGAGTCAGGCGAATTAAAAAAAACGGATATTGACGTACGTTACAACATGTGAAGAAGAAGAAGCAACATGTTGCGGTATGTGTGGACACACCAGGAAACCCAATCATTTTTAAATTTAGTACAGGATAGAGGGGTTATATATAATAATAATAAATATATCTGTAAATCAATACTATATTTACGCTCGTCGCCATGTTTATGGAATGACTTCTCATGTCATCACACGATAATAAATAAACAAATCATCGCATTTGTGATTTAATGGAAAAAAAAACGACATTACTCGCTGTTTTTTTTTCCTGCTTTTTCGACATTTAGTAAATATCAGTAAAGTTTTGCACAAGATGTCCAATGGAAAAGCGACTAGTGATGAAGGTCAAATCTGTCTGAAAATCAAGGGGAAAGGACCTCAGGATCAAAATAAGCCAATGAATGCACAAATATCTTAACTCATAAAGACCCAGTGCAAATTTTGTGGCAGTTCCCGAATGAATTTTTCTCTCTATTTAACCTTTCATAAGTGATTTATCATCATTACCTCCGCCAAGGAGGTTATGTTTTTGCCAGGGTTTGTTTGTTTGTTTGTCTGTTTGTTTGTCTGTCCGTTAGTGTGCAACATAACTCAAAAAGTTATGGACAGATTTGGATGAAATTTTCAGGGTTTGTTGGAAATGGGATAAGGAAGAAATGATTAAATTTTGGTGGTGATCGGGGGTGGGGGGGGCCCACGGGGGGGGGCGCAGACCAGAAAATTTCATCCAAATCTGTCCATAACTTTTTGAGTTATGTTGCACACTAATGGAGAGACAAACAAACAGACAGACAAACAAACCCTGGCAAAAACATAACCTCCTTGGCGTGGGGGGGCCCACGGGGGGGGCCACTGATCAGCCTTGGCGGAGGTCTGCGCTCTCCGAGTGCTTCTAGTTTGCATATAGAATCTATAGCACTATTCATGTTATTGTTTTACAAAGTAGGATGACCATGAAAAGCACTGATCTTCACAAATTGCTCCTCTGTTATGTATCGCACTGCAAAGTCTATATTTATGACAATATTCATACAACAAAGATCCACAAATTACCTTCTTTTTTTTCTGTCTTTTTCTTCCTTTCAGTGAACAATATTGACATGCTTTTTCCTTTAAAAAAAATAATTAATTAATTAATTAATTAATTTAAAAAAAAAGAGAGAGAGAGAACAGTGTACTTTGTACCAATGATGTCCTGTGTAATATGTTATGAGACTGTTTTGAATAAAAATTTGAATTAAAAAAAAAAGATGAAAAACTGCATTTTAACCAATTATTTACATGTATTGACAGAATTAGTGAATCAACGGGTATTAAACATATCAGTAGATGCTTTTGGTTGCCAATGGATGTTTGGGTCTTTATGGGTTAAAGTTGAAATAGAACTTGAGCTGGTTCCAAAAAGCCCTTTGTTCCATAGACTAATACTGCACTTTACTGAACATGCAAAGTGATCTGATGCTCCATCTTTGAATTTTTCCTGTTAGTCTGATATCAGGATAAATATAAGATTTGACTTTATTCAGCTTTAATTAAAAGTTAAAGGTTAAAGGGTTACTCGCTTTCTTTTTTTTTAATTTTTTTTTTTTTATCCCTGTAGGGAAATTTGGTGTCTGCATTTTACCCATCCTAATACGCACACAGCACATAGCATTAGCACATAGCGCACTTTAGTATCATTGAGCAGACATTGACGGTGCTCAGGATCAACTTTAGACCTTCATCAGCACCGTGATCAGGGACACTGACAGGAGAATTAACCCGTATATACCTGTTTTTTTTTTTTAATAGTGGCAAAAACTAAAAAACTATTTGAGTCACCTGTGAAAAGAACAGGAAAAGACATCTCTCACCTGCTAAGTTGATGTTTCTTGAATAGAACTTATAGAACTATTTCTTTTCCTGACAAAAAGCTTGAATGTAGTTGAAGTTAAAATTATTTTGTATGGCAATGCTTGATGAAGTTGACTGTTTTGTTTATTAAGCTAGAGCGTTAGCATTAGCTCACCACTTTGCTTGGACAAAACCACTTTAAGAGTCTGGTTTAGACCAGTAGAACCAGTCCGCTTTCTTGATAAAGGGCAGTCACATCTGAAACACACATAAAACTGGTAACACATGTCAAAACATTCACACCAAAGGCTAAGAAGCAGCTGGAAATAAAACAAAAATGTCACTTCTAAAATGTATGTCGACTTTTTTTTTTTTTTTTCTTTGAGTGTGTGAACGTATGTGAGTGTGTATGGTAGACGAGAATCGGCTTATATATTGTTTATTTATACTATTGTTGATGCTATTTTTACATTATTGTTGTTTATACTTTAAATGTATTTCTCTGCCAAAAAGCCCAGAGATGGGAGTTGCAATCTTGTAAATGTAAACTTGTAAACATGCAGCAAGCAGTAAATCTCAAAAACCACAATTTATTTCGGTTAATGAACTACTGACCCAGTTTCTTTATCTTTAAACCACTTTGGTACTAAAAATCTCTGGTTATCTAGGACAAAAAGCTGCATGTTCTGGAGATTTTTGGACCAACGGTGGCTCTGGACTACTCCACTTAGGCTGCTTACCAGAGGGGGGGGTCTCGTAATTTAAATTAACTCACCAGTTATGTTTCGGATGGAAGGATCAAACCAGGAGAAATGAACAATTCACCAAAAAGAAGGGTTGAGGCTTTAAAAAGTTAAAACAGTACCTTGATTTATTGCTTCAGGCAAAAATAGACAAAGTTACAAAAAGAAAAAAGTCAGTTATCAATTAGTCTAGCATCAAACACACATTTCGTAACAGAGAGAAAAAGAAAAAGCCCAAGAAAAGAGTTTCCTTTATTACTTTTTATAGTCTTTAGTGACTTTTGGAGACACCCATTATTCAATGACATCATTCGTCATACGCTTATTATTGGCTAATGATAGTTACCGGGCAGAACATGTCAGTCACTCCATAAGCTCATAAAGTTCATTTGAGTTTAACAAGCGCCTTGGACACCTGTCAATCAAACCAACTGCACAGCTAAACCGCAAAGAGTTTTCCAGAAAGCGCGTCCTTGCTTAACACCTGCACAATTAGGCTAGCATTTCTTGACCACAAAAAATCCCTAAGTTCGTATTCTGGTTTTTCTGCTCTATGCTCTTCACCACAATTACTTTCTAAAGATGTAAAATTAGATCTTTCTCGTTGCATTTGACCTTTTCTCCAAGTTCAGTACAGACAGGTGTGAGTTCATCAAAACCACACACACACACACGAATCAAACCTTTCACTGACTGTTCAGTACAAATAAGGATACCAAATACAGTTAAAAATTATAAATCAGAATATGACAACTTAGAGCTGCAAAAATAAAAGATTCTTCAAGCAAAACAACTTGTAATGCAAAGATTAAGCAAACAACTTATAACATTACATTTCCTCTTCTTTTCCTTTTAGGTTCATGATGTATGATTTATGATGTTCATCCAACATTTTTTAGAGCAAGATCTAAAGTCACACATTCAACTTCCATTTAATGTAAGATACGTCTTACACACTACCAGTTAAAATTTGGACTCACCTTCTCATTTATATGACATGGGATGGACCACAGATGACCAACAGGTGCTCAGCATCACTGGAAACTCCTTCAAGACTGTTGGAAAACATTTCAGGTGACTACCTCATGAAGCTCATCGAGAGAATGCTAAGAATGTGCAAAGCCAAGGGTGGCTATTTTGAGGAATCTAAACTCTAAAACATGTTTTGAGTTGTGTCACTTTTTTTTTACTACATAATTTCACATGTGTTCATTCATAATTTTGATGCCTTCAGTGAAAATCGACAGTTAAGTTTCAGCTGACAACAAGTTCTTTAACTGTAACTGATGCAACAAGCAGCTTCTCATATCTTAAACAATCACAAGTTTGATTGACAGCATACAGATTGTGGGACTATGGAAAGAGGTCATTTGGTTTGATGAGTCCAGATTGACCCATTTCCAGACTGATGGGATAAAAATGAATACCCATCATGCCTAGCACCTACAGTACAAGCCTGTGGGGGCAGTGTTATGATCTGAGGTAGCTTCAGGTGGTCAGGTCTAGGTTCAGCAACTATATTTTCCCAAAAACTGCTGAAAATAAATGCTATGACATTGCATAAGGCTACTGAAACTATACCATAGTGAAAGCATGATGCAATCGTAGCTAAAGGCAATAGCAATGAACTTTTACAGTGTGGGACTTCTTTTTGGCCAGATTGTGTGTATTATTATGATACAGTCGATACTGAACAGAAAGTCATGTCAGATTTATTTATTTATTTATTTATTTGCACAAAATAAAAACAGCAGTGGAAAAAAACAACAACATTCAAACAAGTAACAAAATTGTGCAGGAGAGGTTAGAAGCCAAAAAATAACGCAAATATGAATACCTCCCCTGAAATGAACAATACACACAAAAAAAAAAGAATTAAAAAATACAATATAACTGAAATAATAAACTAAAGTAAAAACAATAAAAATGTAATCCACATTACAAATCATCAAATACAAATCAAGTGATATACAGCCTTACATTTTTTCATGAATAAAAGTCCTTTTCAGATCCTTTTTAAACAATGATAAAGTAGATGTTGATTGAAGTTCAGGTTTTAGATTATTCCACAGATTTGGTCCACGATCTTTCAGAGAATACTGACAGACTGAAGTTCGGCAGTACCGAAGATAAAATTTACTTGAAAATCGTGTCGGAAAGTTGTGAATAACGGAAGACAACTCAAAGAAATAAGATAGGAAACTTTTATTTGTGAGTTTCAGAAATAATCTTTAGTGCTCTTTTTCACTCTTTTTTCCTCTATATTCATAGTACTTTTGAGGCAATAAAGAATGTTTCGCTTGGCAAAATCTGACATGCTCTTATTTCCTTATTGTAACTAAGTCCGTTGTAAAAATTTCTCAGACAATAAGCCATAAACTGTGGAGTGCTGCCTGCAGAACAAACCCCGCAACTAATTTTATTTAATTGCATGTGTGCTTCCTCCATCTTGGCCATCACTCTCTCCCTCTTGATCTTCTTCTTCAGGTTGTACGGGCACATCTGTGTGTTTTGAATAGAATCGGTAGAGATTGTTGGCATAAAATAACACCCACTGTCTCCGAACACCACAGTGATATCGCATTCTTTTTGTCCTCTCGGCCTCTCCCTCACTCACTGCATCCACATCAGATATTCTTTTATAGGCGTCTCAGAGGGAAACGGGAAGGGAATCTGCGCACTGAGCACTGACCCACACTGAATGCAGACATTCTGCTCTCTACCCATGCTCTAATTCCTAATTTTACCCCCAGTTTTACTCATACACACAAGCACCACAGAGCATTCACATCCTCTGTCTGACTGCCTTTTTATTCACCACATCACAAAATAAACCATTGTTCTTGTTTTTGTTGTCACATACTGCGTTACCTGTGTGAACCTTAGAGACCAGTGATGTGAATACTCTACACTCTGTCTTCTGTGTGACTGAGGCATATAGAAGAGTGCAGCGAGTCGCCCTCCAACCTGAATGACTATATTGTTTGTCATCTTTATCCACTGAAATGAGCACCTACAAACAGCAGAGAGAAATGACACAAAAAAAAAAAATGCCACGGATAAGTTGTAAATGTACAAACCTCTGAAAATGCCATGGTTAAGGGTTGGTTATATCTGTGCACAAAATGGATTGGGTTAAAATAAGGACTTTGTTAAGGTTAGAGGACCTTAGTTGCTATGGTTACAGTAATGAAAATGTGCTTACTGGAGATGAACAGAGATCTAGTGTGTTAAAGTGCAAAGCATTGTTGCTATATAATTATATGACTGGGCCTGCTCTGCCTTATTTAAAGGTAACATATAGAAACAAACACTATAGAGAGTTTTATACTCGTATTAATTCTCGTTCATCACTGTCAGTGCAGTGGTGGTGTATTTACCTGCAGAGACCCTGTCCCCTGCTTGTATTTTCAATCATCCTCTTGTTTTTCCATGCTCGGGATGTTTCTGTGAGTCGATCTTTGTTTGGTGTGTTTGTACCTCCAGCTAATAATAGCATAATGAATGTGTGGACAGAATAATATAAAAATAAAGTGACAGAGGAAAAGGATGACTGTTCTGTATTCCCTCTAGAACACAGGTGTCAAACATGCGGCCCAGGGGCCAAATCCGGCCCACCAAAGGGTCCAGCCCTTGGGATGAATTTGTGAAATGCAAAAATTACACAAATATTAACAATCCTTTTAGTTCAGGTTCCACATTCAGACCAATTCAACCTCAAGTGGGCAGGACCAGTAAAATACTATCAGAATAACATATAAATAATGACAAATCTAAGTTTTTTTTTCTTTGTAAATGTAAATATTTTCATGTATTTACACTAAAACAAAGTATAATTTTGCAAAAAATGTGGATAACCTGAACAAATATGAACAACCTGGAATATTTTAAGAGAAGTAAGTACAATTTTAACAATATTCTGTTTGTTAAATGTTTTGTGTGTTTGTAGATCCACTGTGATCTGTAAGTTATAATGTACATGTGTAAATGATAAACTGAGACAGAATATTGTTAAAATTACACTTATTTTTTCAGTTTGTTCATGTTATTCACATCTTTTGAAAAGATAGTTTGCAGATGTAAACCTTTTCATAATGTAAATTTACTTTTCTCGCTCTAAAACATAGAGAAAAGTTTAGAGTTGACATTATTCATATATTATTATGTTATTATTTTACTGGTTCAGCCCACTGCAGATCAAATTTAGCTGAATGTGGAACTGAACTAAAATGAGTTCGACACCCCTGCTATAGAACTTCGCGTTTTGTGAAGGAGTGGGTGTGAGTATTTTAGAACATAACTACTATAAAACAATCAGAATGTAATGTTTTTTTTTCTATTTCACCTTTTTCTCATTAATCCATCTCCCCTTTTACTTTATTGTTCATTTGACCACCACTTCTCTCGCTCTCTCTCTCAATAGAAATAAATGCAATTAAATTCAGTAATTGAAGTTTTCACTTTTATACGACTTTTCTTGTACTACACATCTCCTATACACCAGTTTCTGGCCCAGCTATGACAAATGCTATGATTTGAGATGATAAAATGATAAAAAGATGACTCATCCCGCTCTCAGGAGCATATCCTGATTTCCTAATTTTGATTCCAGTGAAACGCTTTATCACATTTTTCATCCCCCGGGGAGGATGTATAAGTAAGCTAGCAGTTATGACTTGTAACCATGGATGTATTAAAAGAACTGGGACTACCATTTACGGTGCTGCAGCACACTTATTCCCTACATCTCAAAAAGCATCAGATCAGACAGATGATTGTACAACTGCTGACAGGATACCTAAAACTGCACTTACTATTACTCTGTTATTACTGTTTATTAATTTATTTTTGCCCACATATGCAAAAGGCTCCACAATTCCTACGTGTGCCTTTCTTGGCATATGAGCCAGTGCGTCAAAGATGCAGTGGACCAATCAGAGCAGACTGGGATTTTCACTCAGGGGATGGCCAATGTATTCTGAGTAAAGACCAAAGATTACAATCTGCAGGTGTAAACATGCCATGGCCTCGGGGTTTTTGAAGGGAGACCAGAGGCTGTTCGGCTTGAATGGAGTCCCATGGGACAAGTGTCTCCTGAATAAACAAGTACTTTGAGAAAACTTTCGGCTTCAAAGCAATCAGTCAACCTTTGTGATGATCTTCAACATTTTATGCATAGACTAGAACATTACGACACCACCTGTTAAAATCTAAAATCAACTAAATTATCATTTTGTGAGATAAGTGACAGCTTGAGGTGCTGCTGCTGACAAAGAGCCCATTTAATATGGCTCCACAGTCTGTCATATATATATGCACATATGTACTGGTAGCTTAACTTTTTTCTCTTCTATATATCATAAAAACCAACCGTTAAGAATTTTGACTCTAAAATAAAGACAATGTGGATGTATCTTAAAGTTATAATACCACTAATGGGCACTGGGAGTGGCTTCAAAATACCCTGGGTCCCATAGACAGACAGATAGTTGCTTTTCCATTGGACGTATGCGCAAAACTTTACCGATATTTACTAACTGTCAATAAAACAGAAGCGCGTAATGTTGGTTTTTCCATTAAATCACAATTTATTTATTTATCATTACGAGATGACATGAGAAGTCCTGCCATAAACATGGTGACGAATGTAAATATTGTGTTGATTTACAGATATATTCAAAATTCAAAAAAGATTCTGTTTCCTGGTGTGTCCACACATACCGTGCCATGTTTCTTTTAAAACGCTTCTTCTTTGCTTGTTGTAACATCCGTCAACATCATTTTATTTTTATTCACATGACTCTAGTTGCAGAAAAAGGTCTTTGAATTGCAGTTTTGCATGGTATACTAAATGTGCCACCTCTTGCCAGTGCAAAAACTTTTAATTGAAAAATGATAGTTTTTGGTGAAATTTTTCCAGTAGGTAAATATTTATGAGCAAGTTATATTTGCACAATTTGACGATCAGTGGAAAAGCGACTTATGACCTTCTCTTTAATAATAGTGAGTTAATGTTACTGAATATTGAATCAGATTTGAGTTTCTTATTTAATAAATTGCATTTTTTTTCCTGACAAACAGCTCCCACGCAATTGTGATTTATAGGTTACATTAACAAGACTGTAAAAATGATATCGTTACACAGTTCTTGATGATATTTTCCATTTTACAGTCAGTAAGCTAACTCTTTACATTAGCTCAGCCGTTGCCCCAAAGATGGATTTGATCCCTCGCAATCCCACAGTTCTACCTCTTTAGTCCAAATCTAGTCATTTCTATCTCTACAAAGTCAAAGTATGGAAGACAGTGGATGACGTCATGGTTCTGTTGTCCCTTTATGCAGTCGATATCAAAACCTAAGTTATAAGTAATGAAAATCACTGAGCATGTCAGTACTATCACCCATCACAGTTAAGATATCTCTGTGTCTAATGTCAACACCCCCATCCACTGATGTTTACAACTGATCCCATTGGCTCCCGGTGGTGATATCTCACCAAATATTTAGCAACAGAATAGCCATTATATTTTCACCTGCACTGAAACAGTGGAATCATCTGTATTTTGTCAGAACACCCTTAAGACTATCTCCAAAGATCCTCATTCTTAGAGGACGCAAATATGTGCAAAAGCTCATCGCTCTCCACCAGCCTGTTGGGTATTTGTAAATGTCAAAATGTGACAGTTTTTAGTGTGAAGATAAGACATCTCTAAATAATAGCATATTTGGGCTGGTTGGACCAATGTCCTGAGAGCATAGTTTCACCTGGACAGTCTGTACAACGAGGCAGCTTTTGTATTTGTATTCTCGCTTGGACGGTATTCCAAAAATTCATGCACAGACTTCAATCAAGCCGTAAACACCTGCTGTATTGCTATGGGCAAATAAAATCCCCTCTAAGAATTTCTTTCTTATTAATTTAGGCCATATGTTTAACGTTCAAATTTGAAAGGAACTTTGATTGTGGCAGTGTACGAGTATATCTGGCCTAAAAGGTTCCCCCATGCTCATAACTAAAGGCTGTGATATAAACATACACATATAGTGCTAGTGGGCCTGTTGGCGTAGTCATTAGTGCAAAGTGTGTTTTCATATTTTCTTCAGTGTTATTGCTAACTGATGGACTGACCGCTTCATGTTTATTTAATAACAACTGATGGTAGCAGCTGCACCGCTCATGAAAAAAAAGGCCAGTATTCTGTGGCAGTGTGTGAATGGATTGAAATAACAAGGTCAGGGAAGAGAGGGCGCATCAGGCAATCCGAGGCTCGTATTTTTCACTGCCTTACAGCAAAGCACAGAGAGAAATGTTGCAAATAGACTGATTTAATTAGAGTGGGATACCGTAATTATTAATTGAGTGTTCAAAAAGGGTGATATTATGTTGATTCGCACATAATAGGGTACAACATTGCACTGATAATTGACACTTCTCTGACTCCAGTCTCTTCAAATTCAGGATCTTCTGCCTTCATTTTTTTTAACATAGAAAAATTAATATGCTTGGGGTTTGGAATTGGTCCTCATAATGATTCAACAGGAGAATTTCATGCCTGTTCGAACAGTGGGAATGCTCTTCCAGCCAGTTGGTGTAATTCATTTATAGGATGTTGAAAGCCTCAAAATTGTAAAAGATGAGATGTTGCTGTGTAGCTCCTGTAACATTATTATTATTATTATTATTATTATTATTATTATTATTATTATTACCACTATGTTATGTTATGTTTTTGCCGGCGTTGGTTTGTTTAAATGTCTGCCTGTCTGTCTGTGTGCAAGATAACTGAATAAGTTATGGACGGATTTGGATGAAAATTTCAGGGAATGTTGATACTGGCACAAGGAACAAATGATTAAATTTTGGTGGTGATCAGGGGGTGGGGGGGGGCACGGGGGCCCATTGATCTGCCTTGGCGGAGGTCTGCGCTTTCCGAGTGCTTTTCTAGAAAAGAGAGTGCAGACCTCCGCCAAGGCAGATCAATGGGCCCCCGTGCCCCCCCCCACCCCCGATCACCAAAATTTAATCATTTGTTCCTTGTGTCAGTATCAACATTTCCTGAAATTTTCATCCAAATCCGTCCATAACTTTTTGAGTTATCTTGCACACAGACAGACAGACAGACAAACAAACAGACAAACAAACATCGAGGGGTGGGGGGGCACTGATCTGCCTTGGCGGAGGTCTGCGCTCTCTGAGTGCTTTTCTAATTACTATTATTATTATTATTATTATTATTATTATTATTATTATTATTATTATTATTATTATTACTACCACCTTGCTACTTGTTGTTTCTACTAGTACTTTACAATGTGCAATTTGCTTGTTTTTTCAGCACTGTTTTTTATGGTTATTGTTTTGCTCTTTTCTTGTGGTATTTCTTGTGTGTATATTTGGTGTTGTGCTGCTATTGGAACAAAGGATCAATAAAGTTCTATCTAATTAGCCCATAAAGATCCAAACATCCACCACGGACCAAAATTATCTACTGATCTAAACTATTTAATATCAGTTGATCCATTAATCCTATCAATACATGTAAATAATTGGTGTAAAATACAGTCTGTCATCTTTTCATGGTCATCAGGTATGACCCATTTGGACGTTCAGAGGCTCCGTAGTTACCGTGGAAACACTGTCAACTTCTACAACATTGATTCACCAGTAAAACCCATGGAGTTGGATCAATACAGTGGATGGAAATGCTTGGGTTATGTTCAGTTATATTTACCTGTTTAAGGTGATCCATAGTTCTGCTGCTTCTCCCTTTAAAAGGTTTATCTCTTTGAGTTCCAGAAAAACATCTCGAACTACTCGATCAACAGCACGCGGTGAGTGTAGGAGGCACAAAACAGCATTTACAAATTCAGCATTCTCATGTGTGGCCATGCGACAGTGGAACACATTACCAACAGAACTACTAACAATTACAAAGTATCACACATTCTCCTGCATGGTGAAAAAAAAAAAACACTACTCTAACCAAACCTGTAGCTATAATGTAATGTGATGTAAACATGCTTAGAGTGTGAGGGACAGACTGCAGTGGGACGAATAAGAGTGAATGGTTGGATGTAAATGATTTTTTTATGTAGATGGAGTTACAGAAATAAATTTTTTTACAGTTTTTTGTATGTTTTAGTTTTTATTAATTTCTGTTTTTTTAATGATAACATCAGCCTGCCCAGGGACAACAGGTGGAAATTAGCACTAGTGCTACAACCTGGCACACAACATCTCTCCTTTTTAAGGTTAATGGATATTGTGCATTGTCCTTGTCTAAATAAATAAATAAAATGAGATGAAAAATCACTTTTTCTTTCAGTTTTCTCTCTTTTTATTACAATAACCCTCAACTTTAATCTGAGCTTTTATGAACATCTTCATGATCAGTAAATTAAATATAGAAAAATACCCGATTTGTATTAATAAAATGCAAAATACAAAGGATATTACAATAAATGGTAATAAATCACTTGAGAAAGGTTATATATAGAAAAATTTCATTTGCGAACTGACACAAAAGTAGTGAAGGGTCTTTATGGTTTAATCTAATCTAATTCTAATCTAATACTAATCTAATACTAATATAATACTAATCTAATTCTAATGTAATCTAATACTAATTGAATCCAATCTAACACTAATCTAATACTAATCTAATACTAATCTAATCTAATTTAATCTAATACTATTACTAATCGAATATAATCAAATCTAATCAAATACTATTACTATTTGAATCAAATCTAATTCCAATCTAATCTAATACTAATCTACTCTAATTGAATCGAATCCACTTCTAATCTAATCTAGTCTAATCTAATCTAATCTAATACTAATCGAATCAAATTCACTTCTAATCTAATACTAATCTAATCTAATCTAATCTAATCTAATCTAATCAAATCACTAATTGAATCTAATCAAATCAAATCAAATTGAATCTAATCTAATCTATCTGTTTTTGCCTTTACAGAGGTTTTGTTGGTTCAGTGTTTGATCTTAATTTATAAAATGTGATCAAACTGTGTTGAAAAAGTTCCTTGTCGTTGTCCGTGACCCACTGCTGTCTTCTCTCTCGGAGCTCGTACTTTTTTTGTGCTGTGCATTATTTCTGTATTTCTTACTGGGTTCAGTGGTGTGTATCTTGCTTTTTTGACGTGAACTTAAAGGGAGACCTTCTTCTGCAACCTAGCCGTGTGTGTGGAAGCAACAATCTCTGACTTAACACTGAGTCACTGGGTGTGTGTATTCAGTGTGTGTACGTGTGTACGTGTGTATGCATGCATGTGTATCTGATGTTCCTGCTGTCTGTGAGGACGGCTTTGTATCATTGTCTTCGACTGCTGCCTGAAAGACTTGTGTGTCTCCCCATCCGCTGTGGGCTGACAGAGGGGACTGCTATATGACAAGCCACTGATGTCTGAAATGATCTAAGAGGACACGATCTGCTGTCTCTCTCTTTCCCCTGCTCTCTGTCTTACTCTGTTTGTCCCCCCCCCCCCCTCAAATTCTACATATGAGCATAAGAGAAAGAACGAGTGAGGTTGACAGTAGCCTTATAGACAGTTGTTTAACAGCAGAGATCAGTATCATGGCCTGTATTGTATCTAAAAGTGCATCTTAAAGTGCACCAGCGTGTCCATATGAAACTCTCATTGGATTTACAACATTACTACTTACTACGCAAAAGATATTCAAATGTGGACGCCCACTCAGGCAAAAGCATACACTGCGAATGAACAGGTGCGTGAAGGGAAAACAAAAAAAATAAATAAATACCAGCTGGCAGGGGTGTGAAGTAGAGCACACTAAGGAGTTTAACCTTTCTTTACAAAGTTTTTCACTTTACTAAAAGTTATAGTAAAAAGGCACTGAATTGGCATTTTTATGTCCTGTTCACACTAATATACACTGAACAAAAATATAAACGCACCACTTTTGTTTTTGCTCCCATTTGTCATGAGCTGAACTCAAAGATCTAAAACTTTTTCTGTGTACACACAAGGTTTATTTCTCTCAAATATTGTTCACAAATCTGTCTAAATTTGTGTTAGTGAACACTTCTTTGCTGAGATAATCCATCCACCTCACAGGTGTGGCAGATCAAGATGCTGATTAGACAGCATGATTTTTGCACAGGTGTGCCTTAGGCTGGCCACAATAAAAGGCCACTCCAAAATGTGCAGTTTTATCACACAGCACAATACCACAGATGTCACAAGTTTTGAGGGAATATGCAATTGGCATGCTGACTTCAGGAATCTCCACCAGAGCTTTTGCCTGTGAGTTGAATGTTCATTTCTCTACCATAAGCCATCTCCAAAGCTGTTTCAGAGAATTCATGAAGAAGACTGTGCGAGGAAAATGGTGGTCACACCAAATACTGACTGGTTTTCTGACCCCCCTGGACCACCCAATACAGTAAAACTGCACTTAGAGTGGCCTTTTATTGTGGCCAGCCTAAGGCACACCTGTGCAATAATCCTGCTGTCTAATCAGCATCTTGATATGCCACACCTGTGAGGTGGATGGATTATCTCAGCAAAGGACAAAGGAGAAGTGCTTACTAACACAGATTTAGACAAATTTATGAACAATATTTGAGAGAAAAAGGCCTTTTATGTACATAGAAAAAGTTTTAGATCTTTGAGTTCAGCTCATGAAAAATGGGAGCAAAAACAAAAGTGGTGCGTTTATATTTTTGTTCAGTGTAGATGTTTTTCCAAGTGGGTATTTGCCTTCTTTGTTTTTAAAAAATTCTCTCCATCTAAGCAACTCCGTACACACAAGAATACAAAGTTGACTACAAACTAGGGCTGCTTGATTATAGAAAAAAAAATAATCACGATTATTTTAGCAATAATTGAAATCACGATTATTAAAAACGATTATTTGTTAACCTTAAAGTTGTTTATTTTTTTCTTGCAAAACAATGTAAAATATACTCTTTAAACATAAATAAAGCTTTTAACCACTAAAACAAAGTATTTTCACTTTTGTACAAAACAAAAAAATCTTTGAAATCAAATAAGTGTACTGTAAATTCAAGTATGTTTCCTTTTGTAAACAAATAGTGCACTGTAATTAAACTGCTATAGACTTGCCATAGAACTGTAGCAATAAAAAAAAAACTCACGTAAAGTGCAAATTATAAATTCAAGTATGTTCAATGTAGTATGAAACAATAAATTCAGTGGCGTGCTGTGAGGTTTCAGTTCAGGCCTTCTGTATACATCAGCCATCTACAGGGTGTCCTATAAGTCTCCATACATAGGAGACATAACACATTGTTCTAACATGTATTTCTTTATATTTCTTCTTTATAGTTCTTCAGCAGTGGAGGACACGCATTGAAATGTGTTCTCGACAAAATGGCAGTCGTATAGAGCATATTATATAAATAAAAATGGTTTATGTCAAGAAACGTTTATTTTTCCTATGTATGGAGACTTATGGGACACCCTGTAGAATACGCACGTTAGGGTTATACAGGTTAGGGTTAGGTTAATACGGGAGTTGCAGCGTAAAGAGATTCAGAGACTGAAGATTGCATTGCGGACGAAGTTGTTTTTATGCGTTTTAGTTTTTCATAAGATAAAGATTATGATAAAGGTGGCGGTGGTTAAACTTTAGATGGTTACAAAGGTTTGTTGTGTTACCGGTCGGTGCGGACACAACTACCAAACACTTTTTGCACGTGATGTGTTTTTGCTCTTCGTCTTCTTCATCAAACCCAAAGTGATTCCATACAATTGAATTTGACTTGCCTTTTTTGTTTACCAAGCACTTCTGCTGTGATTCTCCTGCCGTTTTTCCAGACCGCTAGGTCCAACTGTCCTCTTGGGGTGGACCTGCCGGCTAGCAGGCAGCTGTAGCTTAGAGGGGGGCGGGGCAGAGCAGCTCATGGTAGCTTGCGTGCGCGTGAATTAAAACAACTCAAAATTAATAATCGTTTTTTCTCGATTACATAATTTTTGTAATCGTTGCGTGTAATAATCGAAATCGTAATTGAATTTCGATTAATTGCACAGCCCTACTACAAACTACTCCAAACATTTGTAAGTCTGGACCTTCACATGTTCTTGGTGACAGTGTGAAGAGGACACTTTCTTTCAACCTTCATATTAAAGATGTCACGAGAGTTGCCTTTTTCCATTTAAGTAATATTACTAAGATCAGACCTGCCTTGTGATTTCACCCTTTATCGGGCGAGTGGTTATTTTTGGTAATTTCCACATTCATTACAAGACAGTGACAGCAACAGTTAAACAGTCAAATGTGGTCTACAGGGTCTGTAAGGTCCACCTCCGCATGAACGGTAGTCACTTTTCCATTGACCCTCAAATTGCACAAATATAACTTGCACATAAAAATTTATCTAATGAAAAAACGACAATTTTGCCAAAAGTGTAATTTTTCCATTAAAAGTTTTTGTGCTGGCGCTGCGCTGGTGTTTTTTTGGGTGTAGTGCAAATGGTATATCACACAAACTGCAACAGAGAGACCTTTTTTTGCAACTAGAGTCAGGTGAATTAACCCTTTCATGCATGAATTATGAGAACCTATGAGTGTTTTTATTCCTCTTTAAGCGTGAAAAAAACAATGTGACTGAAAATTTTCTTATGAACCCATTTTTCATGGAGTCAAAAAAATTTCAGCTTGACACCATGCGTTTGATTTTTGAAGCAAAGAAACATGGATTTACTGATATATCGTGAAAATTATGAATTAAAAACCTTTTTAATGCAGTTAATCTGCTGTTTTCTCACATTTTAACATACTCTAATACTAGTCATTACTCACTTCATGGAAATAATATGGAAAAAAAACAACTTTTTTGTTAAAAAAAACAAACAAAAAAAAACAGGTAATTGCAGTTTAGTAACAATAACAAGCAATTGATTATTCATTTATTTTTTTAGTTTAGTTTATTTTGAATATGCAATAAGGCAAAGTAATCTTACTTAGTCCTTAGCAATAAAACAGGTAGTAAGAGGTCATGGAAAAAAAACAAAAAAACAAAACTTATACATATACATGACTTCATTTGCACATTCGAAAAGGGGTGGGAGGAAGCATAATTTATTTAATCCCACCCCTTCAACACTCAAACATGTCACTGCAAATCAGGTTTATCAAAAACAGCAAAGTTACACTAATAGTATGAATTACAGTGGATGGGATGATGCATAAGCGTCCACTGTGTTGGCTGATATGGAACTAAAACAACAAAACCCATGAAAATCCAACAGAACAGCTTTGAATAACTGTCCACTGTAGTGACCAGTATGCATGAAAGGGTTAAAAAAAAAAACGGATATTGACATATGTTACAAGTGAAGAAGAAGAAGAAACATGTCACGGTATGTGTGGACACACCAGGAAACCCAATCATTTTTCAATTTAGTACGAGATAGAGGGGTAATATATAATAATAATGAATATATATGTAAATCAACACCATATTTACCTTCGTCGCCATGTTTATGGAATGACTTCTCATTTCATCTCATAATAATAGACAAATCATCACATTTGTGATTTAATGGAAAAACCGACATTACGCACTTCTGTTTTTTTTGACATTTAGTAAATATCAGTAAAGTTTTGCGCAGATGTCCAGTGGAAAAGTGACTAGTGAGTGAACCTGCTTTATTCGGTACCATGAAGTAATGGTACTAATGTAAATAATGATGTTCATAGTGATCGTGTGTATGTTGACAGGTGTGGATCAGCACTTATGTTGTAATGCTCTAAAAGTGATGTTCTAATGTTCTAAAATACATGTTCCTTTCACCTTATATTTGTTTTTCTAGTTTTTTTTTTTAGTTATTTTTGCCACTTATGAGTAAGGAGCCAAATATGGTTACTTCACTGACCTTGATTTTCTACATAATAAATAATTTTGAAAAATGTCATAAAAGTCATAAAGTCGTGTTATGTCCTCCAATAACACACTAAGGAGTATTTTTATGAGTGACCTATAAAGAGTTAAAGATGCAGAGATCCAAATCCATGCATTTGTGACATCACCATTGGATTACTGTATTTATTGCCCTGGTTTACCAAAGAAGAGTATGCAATGTCTGGAAATTATTCAACACGCAGCAGCTCATATTTGGACCGGAACAAGTATGTTTGATAGTGCTGGCCTCTGTTCACTAGCTGCAGGTCAGATCTGATTTTAAGGTGTTGCTTCTCACCTATAAAATTGTCAGTGACATAGCACCTTCGTATTTATCTGACTTGGTGAAGTCATTTGTGCCTACAAATTCATTGTGCTCCCAGGGGTTCAGCCTTTTGTGCGTCCCCATGAGTCAGAAAAAGACTGTTGGCGAACTGACTTTTTCTTTTCAACTCTATGGAATTGTCTGCATCATGACTTCAGGCAGGGATGTTCCACTGAGGTATTTAACCCATAAGGACCCAGTGTTACTTTTGTGACAGCTCCCAAATGATTTTTTCTATATGTTTAACCTTCCTTAAGGGATTTATCACCATTTATTGTAATATTATCTTCTGTATTTTGTGGTTTTTCAGTGAAAATCAGGTATTTTCCTACAGTTAATTTACTGATCATGTAGATGTTCATAAAAGCTCAGAGTACAGTTGATGGGAAAACTGAGGAAAAAGTCTTTTTTTTCAGTCAAATCTATCATTAACTGAACATAAACCCAGTGTTTCCATTCACTGTCATTGATCTGACTCCATGGGTTTTACTGGTGAATCAATGTTGTAGAAGATGACGGTGTTTCTATGTTCACTATGGAGCCTCTGAACATCCAAATGGGTCATATCTGATGACCATGAAAAGATGACAAACTGAATTTTATATCAATTATTTACATGTATTGATAGGATTAATGGATCAACAGGTGTTAAACAGATACATCAGTGGATGGTTTTGGTAAACAGTAGATGTTTGGGTCTTTATGGGTTAAAGCAAAGCTGAAGACCCATATGTTTACTACAAAAATAGAAGCCCTGATTAGTATTGTATTGTTTTAATTATAATTGTAATTGTTGTATTGTTTTAATTATAATTTTACTGCAACCATCTCCTGTTTACAGTGTTTTTACTCTATTCTATTCATTATGCAGGACTTTGATGGAAAACACTTTGTAAATTAATTTATTATTATCATTTATTATAATACTGGATGTAGCAGATGCATAGGTTATTACTGAAGGTGAGTAGCAACAAAGTTAAAAAAAAAAAAAAGTACCATATGTGCACTTGGTAATGTAGCCTCTTAAGCCACAGTTTCATCTGTGTTGCCATGGAAGCGCATTACGATGCTGGCAGCAATATACACATGTTATACATCCACGTGATCAGAAGAACCAATTGTTGGACAACAGAACATAATCCAAACAACAAGCATATAAATGGGCAAATATTGAAAACAAGCTAACAATCTGAGACCAGCATGAAGTCATGAATGATTTAATAAAACAACAGACCAATGTGACAAACTGCAGCGCTAAGCTAACATGAAATAGATCCAAAGAAGAGCTAAATTAAAGTTCGCATTATGACACAATGATATGAATTTTGTCTTACATTAGCTGTTTTCTGATCATAACTTGGTTTTATTTAAATGAAGCTTCTGTTATGAGCTAATCCATGGGTTTGTGTTACACTGAAATGATTCTGACAAGACACAAATGGCTCAGGGTTTAACAGGTTAAAGGAGCTGGATGTAAGAGTTATGTTCCAAGTAACAACAAAATGGCCCTGAAAGTCACCAGATATTAAAGAATCATGTTCATTTCTAATACTGATATCACTGATCAGTTATCCAACCAGAATATTTGCATTTGAAAAGTTAAGTGTTAGCCCAAAAGTAATGTTTAAGTTGTCATTTTGTGTTTTGATCTGATGCTCCATCCATCACCTATCCATCACAAAGTCAGTAGTGTTTGAGCATCCAGGTTGCCAGTTCCCACTGAGCTGCATCTTAGAACATTTCTGATCACAAATGTCTGATGTTACTAAACCTAAAAGGCCTCTTATTATTCCCTACTACGTCATGACAATGTGATGGTCTCACTGCCCAGTAAGAGCCACTGGGTGAAGAGACTGCGACCCAGGCCCAGGTGAGGAGTCCGGGCCAGTATTTATACCAGTGTAGGACTCTTCGCTTGCCACGGTACCTCCTTGTAGTAGACGCTCATGCTGGGTCTGGCAACCCCTAGACTGGGGGGAGGTGGAGGGGATACCATGCTCTACAGCAGGGGTGTCAAACTCATTTTCTTCTGGGGGCCACATTCAGCCTAATTTGATCTAAAGTGGGCCGGACCAGTAAAATAATAACATGATAGCCAATAAATAATGACAACTCCAAATTGTTTTAGTGCAAAAAATAACATTCAGTTACGCCAATATTTACATTTACAATCTATCCAAACAAAAAGGATATGAATAACCTGAAAAAAAAATTTTTTTTTAAGAAATATAAGTACAGTTTTATCAATATTATGCTTCGACTTATCATTTATCCATGTGTATTACAGATCAGATCTACAAAGGCACAAAACATTTAATAACAGGCAGAATATTGTTCAAATTCCACTTAATTTTCTTTAGACATTTCAGGTTGTTCATATTTGTACAGGTTATTCACATTTTATTGTTAAAGGATAGTTTCTTAATGTAAATATTTTCAGAATTGAATGTTTTTTACACTAAATCAAACAGAAAAAAATGATGTTGTCATTATTTATAGGTTATTATTACGTCATTTTTGAGTTCGATGCTCTAACTTGCACTTTTGCACATTCATCCCACAGGCCGGATTGGAACCTTTGGCGGGCTGGTTTTGGCCCCCGGGCCGCATGTTTGACACCTGTGCTCTACAGTATTTTGAATGTGACTGTAGTACTGGTTTTGGCCACAGTCTTACATGTGACTCCTTTAAAGGTTTGCATTTTTACAGTGCAATTTTTGGAATATATCGTTTTCAGAATCAGAATCAGAATAGCCTTTATTGTCATTTGACAGCGCAGAGTACATCAAACGAAATTGAGATCGATGATTAGGGACATCGGGCTGCTGCTCCTAACTGGTGCGCCACCACAGAACCCTTTACTTTGAAATTTGCAGTGAAGAACAGAGGATAATGCAAAGCACAAATATAAGACATCATACAGTTTTCACACATTACATGTGGACACATGCTGGTACTTTTTCCAATGGATTTGGAAGTTTTTGCCATGACATTCCCATATGTGTCCAGGTTGGCTCTGATCTCCTGCAAATCATACACTAACTTAAGCCTTATTTGTATGCTACTAGTATACTCTGGTCCACTGGTGATTTGGAAATTAATCCCCCACATCTGTGTTTCATGTAGCATATTTACCTCTAGACCTTTAGTTAGTAAGCTGCTCTCATGTGGAGGCAGACACCCTCCAGACTCTCCTTAAGACTAGATGTGAGACAAGGTGTTTGGACAAAATGTACTTAAGGTTGACTCTGTTGATCCTGAACCATCAGTTAGTTTTAGCTTCATAGTCCAAGGCTACTGAGGGACAGTGATGCATCCAGCACCTCCTCCTCCTCCTCTGGCCCCTGTATCCTCTCTTTTCCTGTTCCTTCCTTTATGTCTCTCTGGTTCTGGACTCCATCCTGCTCAGCGTTTGTTCTTTTCTTTCTCCTCTGTCCATCAGCCCCAGCAGGTCAAGACAGATGGCCACCTACCAAGACCACAGCTCTGTTGGAGGTTTTTCCTTCCTTTTTAAGACCTTGATCTGTCTTTGTGAAGTGCCTTGAGATAATCATATATTATGATTGGTGCTGTGTAAATATAACTGGATTTGTAAGCTGAATTTTACTTTGCACAGGCGTAGTGAAGTATGTTTTTCACTCAAATTTACTGATATTATTCCCCCTTTCTATATGTCAAACATCATCGCTTACAGATAACTGCCGAGAGATAGAAAAATAATCATTCTTAAAGCATTCATTCATAATAACCAGCCTCTATAATACTTGAAACAGGAAATGGGCTAAATAAACATTGTAATACAAAACTGTTTGCA
The DNA here is from genome assembly GCF_902148855.1 of Sphaeramia orbicularis. Lineage (NCBI taxonomy): Eukaryota > Metazoa > Chordata > Actinopteri > Kurtiformes > Apogonidae > Sphaeramia > Sphaeramia orbicularis. The sequence goes on along the minus strand of NC_043964.1, from coordinate 31,343,091 downwards.
TTATTCCAAATCAGAGATGATAAGGATTCACACTGGACTAATATTATCACAGGATATCTGCGTTTACTGAAATAGCGTATATTTTTTACTTTACAAATTGTAGACATGGCAGATTTGCATGAGATTAAAATAAACAACAGCACCCCATGTGAATAGGATTTACATCTATATGACCTGAATTGGATGTTTTAGGCCTGAAAGTGCTTTTTCATTTGACAAAACAACAAGAAAAATCTAATCTTTCGTGACTTAGAACACCATTTATGTGTAGATAAGAGGCCCAAATGTTAAAAAATGGTAATTTTGCATAAAATCTGCTTATAACTGCAAGTAGAGCGTTAGTTTTTTGTACTCAGAAAAGATGAATGAAGTCTCACGGTAAAGGTATATTAGGAGTATTTTAGGTTGTTTAAAAGTTTTGTCTTTTTTTTTTTTTTGGTTTAGTCAAAAGGGAAATCTGTGTGGAAACTGAATATTCAGTGAGTACAGAAAAACACTGTGACTTTTGCTGAAGGAAATTTGCCTGCAGCTGGACTAAGAACATTTTGTGCAAAAATTAAAGCTGAAAAGTAGTGTTTATTAAATAGCAGTTTTTTTCCATTTGTATTATATAATGTTGACATTGTGGCTGAAGATGATCTACACTGAAATATTTAAATAAGTTATGCAATTTTACAGTTTCAGTTGGTCGATTGATATATTTTCACTCCATACCAACTACAATTACTTCGTAGAGCAAGACATTTGTTGTTGTTTTATCTTTTTGATGTTTTAAGCATTATTTTTTCATCCCATACTCTTTGTCAGCAGTCAGCATAAGTAATAAAGCCATGGCCTTTTTTCTTTATTCCCTCACTATCCAAATAAAGAATGTTTGGTATTTGTTCAGTTTGGTTAAGGCTGTGAAATAACTGTTACAGTGCCAGATCTGTTTAACATGAAATCAGAGAGCACTTTAAAGAAACACCACAACGAATAGTTTCTTAAATTATTCAGAACTTCCTCTTTCTGTGTAAATAATAGTTGGTAGCCTCCAAGGCTTTCTTTCTATACTATTCTTCAAATACATTTGCCATTAAAGCAGTAACGCCTTTCTTTAAATCTCACTGTTCTTCTAAGCAGCGCAGTTGTAACAGGAAAAGCCCAAAGGTAGAAGTAGGTTCAATGTAAGTTGTCTTTGTAGCTGTAGTTGAAGAATATCAGCTGTAGCTTGAGATTCACAGAGTTTCACAATTTGGATTTGAATAAAAAAAACACTTACAATTAGCTGTGAAGAACACAAGCATAATGATGGAAATGTAAAAATGAAGTAAGGGGGGAGTAACAAAGATGGCAAAAAAAGAAGTGAGAATAATAATGAGAAAGAAATGTTAAATAAGCAAGAAGGACAGACGATGGCAAAAGTAGATGACAGAGACGCGAAGCAGCAAGAAGAAAAAAAAAAAAAAGAGTAGATTAATCTCATTTGAGCTCATTCAACCAATTAGCCTGGCTTCAACTCCCAGCTCGCGTTCCCTGAGCCTGTTTCTGTCTGAGCCCGATCAGCAAACCTCGCCTTCTGCGCCACCCAGGCTCGCACTACCTGAAGCAAGGAGCTATTTAAGCACTCGGTAAATTATTCAGAAACCTAAGCTGTGCTGAACAAACTCTAAAACTGATTGTACCTGAACTTTTTATAACTGGTCCTCTTTTTTTTTTTTTTTTTTTGTTGTAGTTATACATCTCCCTCTCTTTCCTCGTGTCGTTCCCTTCTCCTTGTGCTCTTCCTTTTCCCATTATGAAAAGATTGGAAACAAAACACAGTGTAACAAGAGCAAGTGAGATTAATGCATCATGAGTAGGCTGCAGCTACAAATGAGAGCCTCTAGTTATCTCCAATCTAGATATTGTAAGAGCAGGAATATCAGGCTTGAGGCACAAGACAGAAAAATAGGACACATTCTGATATACAATGCAACTGCTGTTCATGTATAACAGTGAACTATGATTTAGATGGTAGAAAATATAATGTGACAGAGCTGTACATGAGCGCTCGCCACAGCCTCACAATCAAGTGATTATGTTCCAAATAGAGTTTGATTAATAAAACTGATTTGGAAAATTGCAAGGGATGCTGGATCGCCGGTATCTTACACCACTTGCGGCAGATGAGCTACATTTGCAACTTTTATAATACCTCAACGCCTCCCATCCCTTTGTTCTCTGACCTAGTTTGCTTCCCCTCTCTTTCCGCTCAACATCCCACCTCCAGACTCACCTCAGGGGCGCCATCCCTCTGGCCCATAATCCTTTATCCACACAGGGTGCAAACAATAACTCTTAAAGCTAACTCCCCCTTTATTTCCCTCGAGTGCAGTATTGACTCTGATTATTCTATAAAAAAGATTTAGTTTTCTCAATCAAAACAATGATGTCTTGAGCCTTTAAGCTGCGTTCATTCATTCTTACACCTCCTTATATTGTCGATGCAATTGCTCAGCAGTGGTCTGCCGTGAATCAGGAAGTTTTATTGCTGTTGTATTGCACAGAGTATAAGCCCATCGGATCATATGTGGGAGTTTTTCTAAACTCAAAATTGAACAAAACACTAAGATACTAAACCAGAGCGGCACTGCGGTTTTATAAAGTTGTATTTCACTCAGTGGATATGTCTATGGTTTGCCGTATGAGTCACAAGTAAAAGGATAATTTTTTTTCACCACTTTAGAAACAAAAGAAAAGTTCTGTGACGTGATTTTTTATCAAGATTTGGTAGAGTTTCATCTCCTCCTCGCCGTAGTGCTGCAGGCTGACAGCTAACTCCAGCTGTCAGAGCGGTTCAGGGGAAATACATGAGCTCCACACATCACACACATCCATCCATCACCTCGTCCAGCTCCCCTGCCATCCAACCTCGCTTTCTCTCAGTGTCAGATTCAAATGCTGTCTGGAGGAAGGCTCGCAGCAGTGTAAGGAACCTGTAAGTCAGCACTGGCAAAAACCATAAAAAATAAATGTGTTTTTGTATTGTGCTCAAGGGGAGGCTATCAAACCACCTTCTAAAGGCACCAAAACATCTTCCTCTTTGTAGAACAAAGACATCTGTGTCCACGAGTCTCACAGAAGATGGCCATAAAAACCACAGCAGATGAAGACACAAGCTGGTGTTGCTTCATTTTTATTAATGGTAGAGAATTAATATGGGAAACGCTATAATAGCTATGCTGATGATTCTCTATATTATACTTTTTAAGTGCCTGAATAATTCCGCAGCCATTTAAAAGTTTAATAATAACAGAGAGGCAGAGCAAGTGAGTCCAACAAACACACAGCTCAGTATGTCCTGAAGTTGTTGTTGGGGCCAGAAGTACAAAAAGTACACAAAAAACAAGAAAATGTCATTTTTTTCCCTCTGTCATCCCAAAATAACCTTGAACGGGGGAAGCTTCTTAGCTCGAGAACCAAACCCTGGTTTCTCTCCAAGACTCGAACTTACAAAAAAAAATATATCATGAATTTCATAACATATATACTCTTCCACTGTCAAAACAATAGAGAAACAAGGCCCTTTGGAGCTGAACCCACTGGATTCCACTGGGGGCTTTGGCACATTATCGCTTTGAGGTAGTTTATTTCTATTCTCTGCACAGCTTTATGTGACAGAAGTGGTGTATTATGTCTGTCTGATTTGGTTTACCTCCTGATTTGATCACTTTTACTTGATTTTTGTGCTTCTATCAAAGAGCAGCTGAGTAGGCTTCATATTTGAGGCTTTTTTTGATAAATTATTTCATGAATACCTGTCAGTGGTCACAGAGGAAAAATAAATTCTGCCCTGTTCTGTTTTTGGGCTGTAAAAAACTTACCCCTGACTGGAGGTTTTAGGCATTAAATAGAGTCAAAGAGTTAAATACTTGACTGACAGTTGTATTTACCATTCCCTGATGCATCATGGCTCTACTGCTCTTTTCTGTGGCTCGACATAAAATCTTGAAACCTTCATTTTTCATTTATTCATTCATTCATTTATTTATTCATTCCAATCTAAATGACTGGAAAGGAGCAGGATGAAGAAAACTTATAATACCTGCCCCTTTCTTGAAACATCTGCTTACATCAGATAGGTTGCCGTTTCAGCTATTACAGTAAACAGTTTACATGAAAGTCAATGCAAATACAACAAATCCATAATCCATAAATTAAATTATTTCATTACATGCTTTTATAAAGCTTCTCTATTCTTTCCTTATACAACCTCTTAAACTGAAAAATATTTGTACAGCTTTTCTCTTCCATTGCCAAAGAATTCCACATTCTGACACCCACAACTGAAATACACATTTGCTTTACATTAGTCCTAACCCTTTGCTGTTTAAAATTAAACCTTCTTCTATGTTCTTCATCCTGTGTTACTAAAACAAATAATCTCTGCAAAGTTGCGGGCAAAAGTCTGTTTCCCGCTCTAAACACAATCAGCAGTGTCCTTAATTCAGCTAACTCTTTAAACTTAAACAATCCTGATTTAATAAACAACTCATTTGTATGTTCAGGGAACATTTCCTCAACAGCGTGAACTGGCATCAGGTCAAACGCACAGCATAGCCATATGATAATTTTGTTGGACCACTGTTAGCTTTGATAGTAGGATTCATTCATTCCGATATAATTTATGCTACACAGTACTTGGGCAGTGTCTCAATTCATAAATGTTAAATGTTATCCATATATATTTATAATGTCAACCCAGAGTTGCATTCATTTCTTGCCAAGAGCTTGTATTGATGATGTTGGAGTAATAACGCTTTCCTCAGCAAATCTCAAAGATTTTCTGTCTGGTTCAAGTTTGGTCAAAGACCTGAACAGTCACTTATGACCAAAAACATCTTCTTATCTGAAACGTTTAGTTATTTCTGAACCAATAATCCTATTTATTACATCAAAATAATTTAGGTAAAATGCAATTTCTTATGAATGTGTTATGACACATTTGGGCTTTCAGAGGTGCCACTGCAAAAATCTCAATCTTACTAAGTGTATTTTTCTCATTTCTAATCAAAATATGTCATCACACTTCAAATAAAACATAATCACCTAAAGAGTAACTTTTCAGTGAAATTATTTTGGACAATAGATCTTGAAAATCTTATGTCAAGAAATCTTACCAAGATAATTTTCACTTGTTCCATTGGCAGATTTTTTTTTTTTTTTTTTTTTTGCTTAATTCAAGATTTTTTTTTTTTTTTGCTTAATTCAAACAAAAAAAAAAATCTGCCAATGGAACAAGTGAAAATTATCTTGGTAAGATTTCTTGAAATAAGATTTTCAAGATTTATTGCCTAAAAATAAGTTCTTATATCTCACTTACAAGTTACTCTGTAGGTGATTATGTCTTATTTTAAGTGTGATGAGATATTTTGACTAGAAATTAGAACTTAGTAAGATTTAGATTTTTGCAGTTGGCCTGATCACAATCAAGGTGTACAAGTACATTTGCATCAGTTATTAATTAGTATTGCAAAAAGATACCCCCAAAACCATTCCCAAAATGTTTCTTTGGCCATCTTATAACTAGATCTTGCAGTCCTCCAAATCTGAAGAAAATCGGATAAAAACTGATAAAATGGCGACCCAATGAGTGTGAAAAGGTGCACAGTTTTATTGTTATAAGAGCAAAATTATTGTACATAATGTTTGGTAACACAATAAATAATTACTACTCAACTCCTGTGTCTTTTTTTTTTTTTTTATACAAAATACACACATCACATTGTTTTTCATTTATTGATCATTTTGTTGAACAGCTGTTTGATTATCAATTCTTATTTTCAGTATTAAGACAATCAACCATTTTGTTCCGAAAACCCTTCTTTTACAGCCCTTTAATTGTAATAAAAGAATTGGAACCTGTTATTTAAGTATTATTATGACTAAATATGCACAACTAGACAGATTTTGGTATGCTCCCTGGCTGCAGAAAATTTGGTAACTGTGTCAAACGGATGTTTACGTCGAACCGCATGTTTTCAATGGTGCGTTGTTCACCCAAATTCATGTAGCGTCCGTACACCAATATACTTCCATCAATAATATCGCGTATATGCCTTATAGATATATTGTTATAACTTATTCACAAATGTTTATTTCCTCCTGTACCAGGAAGACTTAGTTAAAGATCTAACAGAGATGTGACCATGTGGTAAGCCAGATTTCCATTCCAGTCTTGTAGAGTCTGTACACCAAGTAGTGTCCGTACACCATATCAAAACATGTGGGTCTAATTTTATTGTTTCTGTCAATATATGGAATTTTTCAGCACGCATGCTTTGGACACAACATCTATGCAATAAACAATGCATGATTATCCTGAGTGCTGAAACATTTGTATATCTTTGTAGGCATTAAATATGGAGGCTATTAGGCTGGAGTGTCCATACACCCAATAATTTCTGATTTGACAGGGACAAGCCTGTGAAATTTTAGTAGACACCATGATACAAAAATATTTTGGACTTTAAAAGAGAAATATCAGACAAATAAAATGGCCTGTCTGATTTTTGATAGAGCATTATTGTTTTCTTATCTATATGTGTACCCTTTCTGTTACCCTTGATTGTGATCAGGCCGAGTGTGAACATAAAAACACTGTTTGAAATGACTGGTTAGGGATTCTTGATTTTATGTTCAGTTAATAATATATTTAGTTGGGAAAAGTCACTTTTTCTTCAGTTTTCTTTGCTTTTATGAACATCTACACTTTTATGAACATCTATACAGTCACTTAATTAAATAGAAAAATACCTGACTTCCACTGACAAATGCAAAGTGCAGAAAATAATGCTGGTAAATCACTTACGAATAATTGTATTCATGGCTAATTCACCACCAAAATAATTCAAGATTTTTTAGGGTTAATAATGTAATCCGTAATAATCATAATGATATGAATCTAGTTAACTTTACACCATCGCGCCATTAGTGAGATTTTTTTATAATCCATTTTTCTCAGTAAGCACATCGCCTGTAAGGTCACTTGCATTAACTGGGTTAAAACAAACATATTTAACACAGTATTAAACAGATGTATAAACAGTTTATGTAGACTGAATGCGTAAACCAATGAAAAGAAACAGATGTGTGGAGTTTCAGTGTCACTGTGAGGAATTGTCATTAATTACTGTAACCTGCAGGCTCTGATTATGAAACTGCATCACACAATTTTCCTGAGAATCAAAAAGTACATGGTCAGCCATCACATGGAGGGACAAAGAAAAGACTGTGCTGAGTTGATGTATTAGCCGTTCAATGTTGAAACTGAATATGCAGCATCAAAGATAAGCTCAAACGTTGTACGAACCAGATCCAGTAGACTGTGACCTAATTTTTATAAATGAGCAGAGGGTGCCGCCGTGCTGCACTCCAACTAAAGGATGATCTGTGCGTCTGACGTGTCGATCCATCCAAGTCTACATCAGTCTGAATACTCGCCGTTGTTTTTGTCTTACTGTATTTGTACGTCAGCTTCGGTTCCAGTAATGAAGAGGTGTTTTGTGAATTCAGCAAGAGCGTCAGGTTAGTAAGAGGAAGAGTGTGTGGGAGATGTCTGCAGAGGGCTGTTACATGGACTGAAGAAAATTACTAAGTGCATAATCATCACTGCTCAACAGTTTGATAAAACATAACTGCACCGAACATTGCTACTGCGTGGTGTAGCATGTCAATGTGCTTCTGCATTCATGAATACATAGCACTGTGTGTGTAAAGTAGTAAATTTGAGAAGACAGGAAATCATTATGAAACATTTCCTTTATATGTGTAATTGAAATTCTAATAGTATGTGTGGGGGCAGAAAATAGAGGAGTGCAGTGTCATTCGATCGCTCTATCACCAGAATGTGGAAAGGTTATTTGCACTAATCATTGCAAGTTCACATGCCTCATATTAAACGATTGACTACTGTTTTCAATATTCGAGCTCGCCTGCTGGGGCAACATCCCTGAACTGAGCAGACAAAATATTTATTCACAGCATCAACCTCATGAAGTGCTCATAACACAAACAGGATGCAGCTACTGATGAGTTCATGGAGTTCAAGATAAGAAAATAAACATGGAAGAGCAGATTTGGAAATAGGCCTGAAATGAAATGTTGATTAATTGGTTAGTCAATAAAGAAATGATCTAAGAAACTATTTTGGTAAATTAAGTTGAGTGATTTTTTTTTTTTTTTTGTACAGTTTTTTTTTTTTTTTTTTTTTAAATAAGATGTTATTGCAATTATTATTATATATATTATCTAAATTGATATATGTAGACACATTATTGAACTGTTTCTACATGTATACTGTACTTCACCCTGTTACAGCAATTTCACTGTAGTATTTATTATTTATTATCATGACACGGTGCAAGGTCTGTTTGGTGCAGCACCACAAGAAGGTCCTTGGTAAATCTAAATCGTCCATAGGTGTGAAAGTAAGTGTGAATGGTTGTTTGTATATGTCAATGCTGTGATGAACTGGTGACAAATCCGGGGTGTACGCCGCCTTCACCCATTGACAACTGGAATAGGGTTCCAGTGTCCCTGCAACCCTCTCAAGGATTAAGCAGCTCAGAGAATGAATGGGCAGATGGAAAATGAATGAATATTGTGGCAAATGTCCATTAGAATTTGTATTTAGATTGGTGCACTTACTACTGACCTGCTCTACATGCTCTTGAACTGTACCTTGGATATGAATAAAGTTATTTAAAATGGCAGTAATTGAATTTGTCATTGAAGTGTCCTATACTTTCTGCCTTTCCTCAGTGGATAGGAGGTAGAGTGGACAAAACCCAGGGCTTTTCCACCACAGAACACAGATGATGCTTAGACTTAGCTTTAGACTTAGACCAACTTAATTGATCCACAAGGGAAATTACTTGGCCATAATAGCTCAGTTGCATACAAAAATACTCTTGAAGAAACTCTAGCAAAAAAGAAAAAAAAGTGTGAAAAGAGAAAAGCAATAAATAATATAAATAGAATACACAAACAAAGCAGAGAAAAAAAGTACAAGATTTGTATGTGTACAAAACTGCAGGAAATGGAAGTAAATATACACTGTATACATTCAGGTGTGAAAGTATGGAAGCCCGTTTCCATCACTGGAAAAAAAAAATCCCCATGGTAAGTCATAATTATGAGATAAAAAGTCAAAATTATGAGATAAAAAGTCATAATTATTGGATAAAAATAGGGATGGGAATCGAGAACTGGTTCTTTTTGAGAACCGGATCCCAGTAGCTCAATTCCTTGGAATCGTTTGCCTGCCTGCTTAACGATTCTGCTTATCAATTCTGCCTTCATTGCGCATGCGCGATGACGTCACACGTACGCTGCATTGTTTTGGTCAGAATGTAGCCAACATGGCGTTGAGGCAGAAACAGTCTAAAAAAGACGACACCAGGTCCACTGGAACACCATCAAAGTTTCAATTTCTTCAAAAGGGTGGAATCCCTCCAATATGCTCAAACATTTGTCCACAGCATGTGATTCATTTACAGGAATGTCACGTATTTGATACGATACTTAGCGACGCTTGTGATTCTAGCGGCAGAGTGAACACCAGGCCGTCATCCGGGCCCAGTTCCGGTTCCGGTTCTGGTGCGGGCAACAAACGTCGTACCCCCTCAAATACAAGTTTCCGACGGTAGGGGAAAGGAAACGAGGTGCACAACAACGGGAGACGGGCCGAGTCGAACCGGTTACATGTAGTGGAAATGCGGCAATAGAGGAATTAGTAAAGTGTATTTAGTTTCACTTTGACTGTACGCCCTCACCCCCCCTGCCCTCACCAGCCCGGCATCATCTGTTATTATTATTTGTACATATTGTATATGTTATATTTTCTGTGCAGAGATGGAAATATAAAAGACAGTTAATGCAAGCACACCCATTTGTACTCTTTTTTTTCCACACCCAATGAGAATCGACAAGAGAATCGATAAGGAATCGGATCGATAAGCAAAATCAATAATGGAATCGGAATTGTTAAATTCTTATTGATTCCCATCCCTAGATAAAAAGTCGAAATTATGAGATACAAACTGCACATGTGCAGCAGTGGTACAGGTGTTCCAGCTCAGAATTGTTTCCCCTTGCTGTCAAAGCGCGCATGAATTCAACAAGGGTAGAACTGTGATACTGCGCTGGAGTTCACCTAAATAAAAGGAAACTAGTCACATTTGCATTGTTTCAGTCTTCGTTTTAGTGCTCTAGTTTGATCAACAAGGTTTTTAGAGTAAAACATGGCTCTTCAGTCAAAACAAACGCTTTAATCTGTCCCTGTTATTCAATGCATTATTGATTAAACAACACTGAAATCATGCTGAGATTGGTTTGTGTGGTCTAAGGTAATGCACTAACAACACAGGGCAGGGGTATTCAAATCCGGTCCTCGAGAGCCTGTATCCTGCATGTTTTAGATATTTCCCTCTTATAGCACATCTGGTTCGATTAATGATCAGCTCATCAAGCCTGATAATGATGTAATAACTTCCAGGTGTGCTGGAAGAGGGAACTATCTAAAACTTGAAGGATACCGGCCCTCGAGGACCAGATCTGAATACCCCTGATGTAGGGGATCGACATCCGGACTGCAGCAAATGCGCAGTTTGTATCTCATAATTTCAGCTTTTTATCTCATAATTATGATTTTTTATCTCATAATTATGTCTATTTATCTCATAATTATGACTTTCTTATCTCATAATTTTGACTTTTTATCTCATAATTAGGACTTTTTATCTCATAATTATGACTTACCATGGGGATTTTTTTTTTTTGTCCGTGGCGGAAATGAGCTTCCATGTGAAAGTGACTAAGGTGCAGTAATGTGAATGTATGAGTTATCTGTTATACATGGCTACTATAGGTTTTTTGGTTTAAAGCTATACTTACCAATCTGGTATGTTACAGCACTAAAAATATGAACATGAACATCATGAAAGTCCCTCCTGCTTCCCCCCGCCTGACCTCTGACACTTATCTGTTAGCCAGATAAGTCCTCTAGCAACATGCTGAACTAGCTCTGGTTAGTGTACGACCAGCACAGTCAAACTCAGTCCTGGAGAACAGGCTTAATGACTACTTCACATGACAACTTCACAATAAACACTGAGGATGCTGCAAGTGCTGATGCTAACGCTAACACCGATAACAAGTAGTAACTGATAGCATATGGATGCTGCGTTATCACATGTAATGTTGCGTTTTACGATTAGTCAAACTTAAAGTACCTGTCCAGCAGTAATTCCGTGACCATCTCACCGCTTTTCAGCTCTACATGAAGCTGTTTTAGCTTTGATTTAACCCGATGTATATACGCGTCCTGCCTCTTGCCGCATCAAGAATTCTCTTTTGTGCATTTTTTTTCTGCTCCAGTCTGTTTGTCCATCTTATTCTCTGTTTGAGCATCTGAGGGTGGAAGTGGCAGCTTGCCTTGTTCGGTCATTGAAAGTTCTTCACTATTCCTTGATATCTTTCAAAGACCACTCTGCCACAGAGGTGCATGACTCACAAGCAGTGACAGCGGTAGGAAACTGAGGCGGGACACAGCAATGGATGACAGACAGGAAGCTCAGCCAATCATTTTATTCGGTATGAATAAAATGATTGGTCAGACATTTAGCAGAAATATAGGAGAATTAAACATTTTTGAGTTTCAAAAAGTGGTGGATCTTTTATATTTAAGTTTGCCACACGCTTATTAGGAGCATTTTAAGATTCCAAACGAAAAGTTTAAAAATGCCAGATGGTACAGTAAAGCTTTAAGCAATAAAAGAGCTCTGGTTAAAGGTTATGAAACCATCATGGTCTGGTTTGATTATGTCTTCTTTCAGATACTATTTAACTACTAACTATTCATGTTTGCCACAACTAGAACCGTCCTCCTCCAAGGACCAATGGGAGGTGAGGGGGCGTGGCCTACCTGACAGACCTGACAGATCCCCCAGGTTGACCATGCCTAAGGAAGAACAGCTGATAGTGGAAACAAATCGAGACAAAACTAAACTCTGTTACCTTTTGCTTTGTCTCTAAAAACAGTTAAATAGATGATGGTCTGCATTAAATATCACACAGTGTAAAAAACAAACAAACCCTTTTTTCAGTATCAAACCAGGTGCTGCTTTCTACCCCTAACTCTAACCTACAGCTGTCAGTGCTCAAACCCAACCATAAAATATTCAATACTGCTGTTAATAACAACCAGATGATACTGTAACTCATGTTTACAGACCATTTTGTGGATGATGAATGAAATATGTTGCATGTGAACCATCTACACTTGGAAATGAAGTTGATTATCAACATTGAATTATTTTAAGTGGACACTGTGTTTATAAGAAAAACAAAACCAATACACAGTTGCAGTATAGTTTATTGAAGTTTTTTTTTGTTTTTGTTTTTTTGTCTTACATGAGACAAAGGAGCATCTCCAGGTTTTCAATTGTTGGAGGTGGAATATTTTACCAGCTGATATATTTAGAGGTGGTATAAGTGAGTATGACTTATACTGACTGCTCTGAATGGTTGGAATCAGTAAAACCAAATAAAATCAGAAGAGACATTTTAATCTATCATAGTTAAAGCTGCAGGAGCTGAAATAAGGGGATAAAAAAAGATACCACAATTGGAAAATGTTCCCCTTCCCTCTGCAGCTCTTTCCTCTCAGTCCATTTAAAGAATATAAATTGGCTAAAATTTACTTAGGAGGTCAAATGAGTGGCCATTTTTGACAAAAAAAAAAAACTTGTAAGAAATGCATAGAACTGTGTTGAAATAATGTTAATACATTTGTGCACAGACTACTGATATTATTTGACAGTGGAAGCTATATTTTCAGAAATATTGGATTTTGAATAGCACGTGTATGTGAAAACTTTTGCTGGTGGACGGACGTGACAGTAGACGGATGTGACATTACCCATGATGATCTGGTCAGTACCAGTACTTTATTAGCAATAAACTTATATACTTACGACTGCTAATTATCCTCTTATTCATAAATGTTAGTATTGTGGATCTAAAACAATAACAGTTTAACAAAAACACAAAATGTGGCAGTGGACGGATGTGACATGGTTGTTACAGATCCCATCATACTGATGCTCGGCAGCCATGTCACCGTTTCCACAAATGATCCCTGTGCAAAAACTAGTATCAGAATTATTTATTGTATAGTTTATCATCATACTAAAGAGTAAATAACAATAAAGAATTGTTCTTTCTTTATAAAAATGCTTATTTTTAGAAAACTGTTGATTTAAAAAGTGACGTGACATTCTTCATGTATGTATTGGCGTAACATAAGCAGGATGGATCAGCACCATACTCCATATTGCAACCTGTAAAAATAAAACATGTGATATGTAGTATAGAATCTTGTAAGAAAATTTGGGGAATCTAAAAGAATAGAATATTTGTTTTTCAGGTAAATTCAGTTAAAATATAACTTGGCCATTTGTGACATGTAAATATAGCATTAATTGTGATGAAATTGGACATTTTTGACCTAAAAACATAGTTCATATGACCATCAACATGTTGCAACAGAACTGAAATCCTGTAAATTTGCATAACTTGCATTTACCAACACAGAGTTCCTTTGGGGATTCACTTACATTGATTTCTTATGCACAAAGACATAAATAAGACCTCTAAGCAAATTTTAGCCGAAATACAATGTCATGATGATGTTTCATGCTTTGATGTTGAGACATGGATTAAAGCACTAGAATCAAATCCAGGTTGTATGTGATTGAATGGGATCAGCTGTCACTCATTACAGCTGAGTGTATATTTAACTCCCTACCTCCCATTAAACGAAACCTGCATCATGGGGTTGATTTTCTGCAGCCTGAGAACACAGGGAAGGAGTAGATGCACAAGTCTTGTTTCTTCTCACACCACTTGAATTATAATATACTTAAAGGTAATTAGGATTTTTTTGGTACACAGACACAAAAAAAAAAACTTTAACCTTTTATTGGGCAAGTGACTATTTTTGGTCATTTCCACATACATTACTAGACAGTGACAGCAACAGTTCCAGTGAGGACAGTGGGTCAACAATCTCAGGTCCAATGTGGTCTACAGGGTCTGTAAGGTCCACCTCTGCATGAACAGTGAATGTACCTGCTTTGTTAGGTACCATGAAGTAATGGTACTAATGTAAGGAATGATGTTCAAAGGGAGAATGTAGGTGTGGACAGGGGTCTGGATCAGCACTTATGATGGTCTAATGTTCTAAAAGTAAAGTTCTTTTCACCCTTACATGTGTAGTTCTTGTATTTTTTTTTTGTATATACCTCTTGGATTTTTTTTTTTTTTGTCTCTTATAGGTAAAGAACCAAATATGGTAACTTCACTGACCTTGATTTTCTACATAAAAAAAAAAGTAAAAACTTACAACAGTAATAAAGTCTTGTTATGTTCTCCAATAACACACTAAGGTTGAAATTTTGAATTTCAGAGTATTTCTATGAGTGCCTGGTAAAGGAATAACCTAATTTTTCTCACGATTTAAGGAAACAGAAGGCTGATCCATATGAAGATTAGGTTGTTGGTCATCATCATCAAAGGGGAGGCAAGGCGTATTGTTTTTGCTTCGGTTTGTTTCTTTATTTGTTTACACTCTAGCAGCAAAACTATTGGTTGAATTCATACCAAATTGGATTTATAGATTGCCAATGACCCACTATAGATCTGATTATATTTTGGGAAAAGTAGGTCGAAGTTCAAATTTTTAATACATTTTTAAAATCTTTTTTCCCCCCATTTACTTACAATAGTCAAAATTTCGAACATCTATCATGGCAAAACTATGGTTGATTTATACCAAACTGGGTTTATAGCTTGTCAGTGACCCAGAATAGATGTGGTTACATTTTGGGAAAAATAAGTCCAAGTTAAAAATTTTTATGAATTTTTTAAATCTTTTTTTCCCCATTTACCTAAAATGGGTGAAATTTCAATGTCTATATGACAAATAACATTACAAGATGAATGAAAAATGAAAAGGGCACGCCAAATTTTATTTCAATTTACTTGGCACATACGAGGCGGGGGGGGGGGCTGAAAAGTTCATAGCCCGACTACGAAGGAGTTGTTGCACAGCAATGAAACTTGGCATACATTAAATTCAACCTTTCCTGATACTAACTGCATGGTTTCCATCCGGATAAACCCACATTGGATAAATAATTTAGGACTTTGAAAAAGTAGTACTACAGACATTTCATGAAAAGTTTTGCTTTTCACCCCTCACTTGTTCTTCCTATCTCTCTTGAATTCCCAGTTTTGCACAGTTGATAAAGCTGGAGCATCATCCCCTATAGCAACCATGTCAACATGAATGTCCTTGGGGGCTAACCCCTTTTTCTGCAGACATTTGATAAGACCACGGTGCCATGGATGGTTCACCAAATGTCTCTGGTACTATTTTTTCAAAGTCCTAAATTACTGATCCAGTGTGGGTTTATCTGGAAGGAAACCATGCAGTCAGTATCAGGAGAGGTTGAATTTAATGTATGCCAAGTTTCATTGCTGTGGAATAACTCCTTATTAGTCAGACTAGGAACTTTTCAGCCCCCCCTCATATATAGAGGCAGTTGATATGCTGACATCAGCACATGCATAGATATGACATCAGCTGGATCCATGCCAAAATAAGCTACAATATGTGCAAAGGGCGGGGTTTGTTGTACCTGGCACCACATGTTACATTTATCACTGCAACATCACAGGAATGGCTTGAAAATTTGTCACTTTAAGGTGAAAAGATTTTGGTGGTAAAAAGTCAAGATATCTGTGACTTCACGACCTCACAAAATAAGGTGCAGGAAATTCCTAATTGGATTCAACAGGTGCTATGTACCAGGTTTCTGATGCTAAAATGTCTGCAAGTAATTTTAGGCTGCAAGTTGTGATGTATGTGCAGCCATGGCTCAGAAGGTAAATTGGGTTGTCCAATAACCAAAGGGTTGGTGGTTCAGATCCCAGTCATGTCCTTGGGCAAGACACTTTGCCTTCAGTGTCACTCACACTGTTGTATAAACGCGTGTGGTGGTGGGAGGGGCCGTATGTTGTGAATTGGCAGCCGTGCTTCAGTCAGTCTGCCCCACTGCAGCTGTGGATACAAAATGTAGTTTACCACCACCACCAGAGGGAGAATGTTTTCTTTGGGTGCCTTGAAAAGCGCTATAGAAATCTAATCCATTATTGTTATTACACTAGTCAACATTTGCTAGGGATCAGGACAATAACTTTGCTATATTCGGGGGTGTAATTCTGGAAACTTGAAAATTTACTTTCCCAGTGGAGTACAGCCTGCGGATGCGGATGGTGGCCACACACATTATTGACATCACACCGTATGTGTTTCAGAACATTCTGAGTGGTTTCAGTGAAAACAAACTTGGAAGAGTAATTGTTGTGAACTGTATTTTCTATGGTTGTATCACCCTTTTGCCTGAAAGTGCAATAAAAATTTATGTTTTTTTACCTTTTAGTCCATTTTTCTTTACATGACTAGCCAAAGTACACACATAATATATGAAGTCACCCAAAATATTATACAACATCAATTATTGTGCAAATATAAAACTGATCCCTAGCAAATGTTGACTAGTATATTGTTATTATAACTGACTGAAAGATTATTTTTCTTTCCACTGCAGTTACACCAGGGAGACACTGTATATCATGCAAAACATATGTACACTTACATGGAAGAGTCATTTCATTCACCATGCAACATTTAGAGATTCCCATCTGTTTGTGTTTGTCATGATCATAGAATCTCAGCAGCAATTTTCTATTATTTATAAAATACAACATTTCTATTAGGAAAAAAAATGGAAGAAAAGTGCCATCAGAGAATTAAAAACAAATGTTTGCTTAAAACTTGCAGCTTGAAGTTGTTTGTATGTTAATGTTCTTCAGGTAATATAATTTGAATATACGCCTACGTTTCGTTACCCTGGGGAATGAAACTGGTTAAGGGTGAAGGTCTTATTTTTTGACATCCTCAGTGAAGAGCGCATTATTCAAAATGCAGTTGAATAACAGGTCAAAAGATCATGACTGTTGTGGCAGAGATCAGTGCGAAACACGCTAGCTGAAGTATTTTGTGTTTCCTTGCATCTTGTTTGTTTTAAAGAAACACGGATATCGATTTTTCAAAGGTTTTTCTTTCATGGTCACTTGCACTTTCCATCATAAACACTTCCATCCTACTGTGGTGTACTTACCAGGCTGCCATACTGGGGGGAAAAAAAATAGTAAAAAGTGTCTTCAAGGCCTTAGCATCTCTTTTTTATGTGAAGGTCTGGACAGAGAAATGCCAGGATGTTACTAATGAACACATGCATTAATGCCTGGAGAGCTTGACTTTTCATGGCTACTCACTGGACTGATTAACCATTCCTTTTCTGCATGTGAATCACATCAAACTGAAGCAGCCAACAGAATTTAATCATTACATAAATCCTTTCAGTCCTTTTCTTTTTTTTTGCTCATTTTACATGTCTTGTTTGCAATGACCCTTCATGCTACTCTTATTTTCAAGAGCGGGAATAGATAAAATGGCATTCTGATGACGTGATGAACAAATAAATATAGCTGCTGTCTCTTGATGTTTGGCACGTGTGGGTATAATAGCTCATTAGACTAGCAGTCTGTGAATGATGGCTGGTAGTGATCATGATAAGCCGTCATTGGTCTTAATTAGGCAAAATGCATTCATCTCTGGTTGCGTTCAGCGCTCACACTGGGCTCTCCTTAGGGATTCTCCCACTCTCTTAATTCCTCCCGCCTGTCTCTTCTATCTGTCGTAAGACGATGTAAGAGAAGAGGTGCACATTGTAATACACTTCTCAGTAATTCATGTCGTAGTATTGAAAGAGCTAAGTATTAGCAGCATCAGGACAGCATAATGATGAATAAAACCATTACTTCACTGCAAGATAGATTAATGTCCTAGTAGGGCCGCACTCTGGAGACGTCCTTAAGGGGAAATCACTTTTAAACTGGACGTGTGTTGTTGAACTTGACGTCTGACCAGCCTG
This sequence comes from Sphaeramia orbicularis, assembly GCF_902148855.1. Lineage (NCBI taxonomy): Eukaryota > Metazoa > Chordata > Actinopteri > Kurtiformes > Apogonidae > Sphaeramia > Sphaeramia orbicularis. The sequence continues at coordinate 31,325,005 of NC_043964.1, read as the reverse complement.
TCGATCAGTTCATTCAGGGAATTCAGTCGGTTCTGTGTCAAACGGTCATTTTTGGGGGCATTCAAGATCATAAACAGTGTTGGAAAGTTTTTAAAAATGATTAAATCACCACAGTCGACAGTTTCCTTTCACAAATTTTTTTTTTTTTCCAGACAAACTTTCTTTTGCATGTTTAATTCATTAAGACCTGGAGCTACTTTTATTTTTATTATTATTATTTTTATTTATTGCTCCTTTTTTTTATCAGTATAATACAATACAATATCCTCAGGTTGAGGAGTAAGAAAAGAAACAAAAGAACAGAAAACAAACAAATGAAAAGAAAAGCCTGTGTTTGTGTCAGAATGTGTTTAGGCCCCTTTCTAAACACAACCCCAGTGCTACTTTTGTCAAATGATATTTTCTCCATATTTAACCCCTCTTAAAGCTATACCTACCGATGTGGCATTTCTCACAGCACTTAGTGAAAGTTTGAACATGAACAACCCGCCTCCCTCCAAAGCCCCGCCCCCTTCCCTCTGCCTGAGCTCTGAGGCTCCTCCTCCTCTCTCCTCCTCTCTCCTGATGCGCGATGCACACGGAGGGGGAAGCAGAGGTGGAGGTCCGGTCCGTTTGGCGTGTCCGCGGACCCCTCCCTCAGTAATCAGATACATCATCCACCATCTCCTGTTCCATCAGTAGACCTGGTCTGTGCAGTACTGGGTCAGTGTTTTCACTGCAGTGCCCAGGGGATGGGCGCGCGCACTGTGAACGCGCGGCCTCCGCGAATTTTCCGTGGACATTTGAAGTTTCATTGTCCATACAATTATCATCCTACATCATCTTACAGTGTGTGACACCATGTACATGTACCTGTATGAGTCCCACCGTCATAAAAGCTGAGCTTTATGCAGACCTGTTCAGTCCAGTGCAGCTGACTTCCGGACTTTTATCTCCATCCTTCATTCATCAGACTCCCGTTTGTGCCCCTCAGTTGTCGTTTCTGTTCATAAATCAGTTTTTTCCCTTCCACATGTGCATGTCAGTTCTATCCATACACATCCTAGACAGTAGACTGTGGTCAGTGACAGGAGAAGCAGCGACAGTGAAGCGTCAGATTCACAGGTACACATATCGGATGTGAGACGGCGATAATGGATCGGATGCTGGATGGCCGTAATGGATGATTGACAGGAGGCTCAGGTTCGGCCAATTATTTTATTCGGACCGACTAAAATGATTGGTCAGACTGTTATTAGAAATATATGAGAGTTAAACATTTTTGAGTTTCAATACCTGGTGGATTTCTTTTACATTTTAGTTTGACACACACTTATTAGGAGCATTTTAAGATGACAAAAGAAAAGTGTAAAAATGCCACATCATACAGTATAGCTTTAAGTGATGTATCACAATTTATTATAATATTATCCTCTGTATTTTGCATTTTATCAGTATGAATCAGGTATTTTCCTATATTTAATTTACTGATCATGTAGTCAAACTCATTTTAGTTTAAGGGCCACATTCAGCCCAATTTGATCTCCAGTGGGCCAGACCAATAAAATAATAGCATAATAGCCTATAAATAATGACAACTCCAAATTATTTAGTGCAAAAAATAACATTAAATGATGAAACTACTTCTATCCAAAACAAAAAAGATGTGAATAACTGGAAAAAAAAACCCTGAAATTTCTGAAGAAAAATAAGTACAATTTTGTCAATATTGTAGCGAGCTACACTGATTGGTTTATGCCGAGTCATGTGACCCATGTGGTTTGCAGTGTAACTGTGTTATGTGATGGTGTGCTACATTACATGTTGAAATTATGCGTTAAAGGTTAGTTCATGTTTTGTGTTGCACAGTTATGGGACTTATGTTGTGCCTGGGGGGGAGAGCAGCTGAGTTGAGTGTGTGGAGCCAATGTTTAGTTTTGACACCATGACTGAAAGGTCTGTGCTGTGGCAATAGGGTATGTGCTGTATTACACATGTGTGGTTGATAATCTAAAAGTCAACAAAACTACCTCTCGTAGTTGTGCGGTGTATTGGGGCCCGAGAAATGCAAACCAAGCTCCCTCTCCTATGACTTAATCCTACCTAAACGTCACAATATTATGCCTCAACTTACAATTTCTACATGTGCGTTATGGATGAGAGCTACCATGGCCCAAAACAGGCAGAATATTTTTAAAATTGCACTTGTTTTTCTTTAGACATTTCAGGTTGTTCATATTTGTTCAGGTTATTGACATTTTATTGTTAAAGGATATCACAATTTAATGTTCTTTGCAATAAATCAAAGAGAAAACATTGGTGTTGCCATTATTAAGAAGCATAGTATTATATGATTTTTCTCACATTAAACCAAGAAGAAATTTTGAAGTTATTATTTTTAGGTTAATATGCTGTAATTTTTGAGTTTGATGCCCTTGACTGTTAATATCTTCAGGCTAATTTTTGCATTTTGCACTTTGTAAATTCATCTCGCGGGCCAGATTGAATCCTTTGGCGGGCCGGATTTGGCTCCCAGGCTGCATCTTTGACACCTGTGATGTAGATGTTCATAAAAGCTCAGATTAAAGTTGAGGGTTATTATATCAAAAACAGAGAAAACTGCAGAAAAAGTGACTTTTTCAATAAAATCTATCATTAACTGAACATAAACCATGCATTTCCATCCTCTGTCATTGATCCAACTCCATGGGTTTTACTGGTGAATCAATGTTGTAGAAGATGATGGTGTTTCCATGTTCACTAAGGAGCCTCTGAACGTCCAAATGGGTCATATCTGATGACCATGAAAAGATGAATAACTGTATTTTACACCAATTATTTACATGTATTGATAGAATTAGTGGATCAACTGGTATGAAACAGTAGATTCTTTTGGTCAATAATGAATGTTTGGGTGTTTTTGGACAAAGTGAATTCCAGAGGCGTGGTCTCAATGTCTATCAGCCAGTTTACATGGCCATAAAAATAATCAGATTATTGTAATAATTGGATCTGATATGTTTTCCTGCACTTCACAAATGAAATAATCGATAATCCAGGTTTACACATTTCAGTCCATTATTGGCCTGTCTTGGCCCATAGGTAACTGGGACCGGCTCCAGCACCCCCCATGACCCTAGTGAAGGTAAAGCGGGTTCAGAAGAAGATGAGTTCACCATTGGATTTTTTCAGAGTACTTACATACATAATGACAGTAGACTCAAACTTTTTGTTATTGTCTTCCACTCATTTTTTTTTTTACACATATACAGATGTAAAACAACAAAATAAATCAGATTAATGGGTTTACATTCATAAAGACAAAAGAGTTTTCGTGAGAAATTTCAATGTGTTACTCTGATTTCTCATAAAGCATATCATGTTACGCTGTTTGCATGATCACTTAACAGGTGTCAAACATGGCAGATTTTTTTTTGCTTAATTCAAGATTTTTTTTGCTTAATTCAAGATTCATTTCTAGTCAAAATATCTCATCACACTTAAAATAAGACATAATCACCTGAAGATTTTTTTTTTTTTTTTTGCTTAATTCAAGCAAAAAAAATCAGCCAATGGAAAAAGTGAAAGTTATCTTGGTAAGATTTCTTGAAATAAGATTTTCAGGATCCATTGTCTAAAAATAAGTTCTTATATCTTACTTACATTTTACTCTTTAGGTGATTATATCTTATTACCCTAATAACAGGAGGTATTGTGATCGCTTTGCTTTGTGTGTTTGCGTGCTTGCGTGTTTGTTTGTTTGTTTGTTTGTTTGCGTGTTTGTTTGTTAGCAAGATAACTCAAAAAGTTATGGACGGATTTTCATGAAATTTTCAGGAAATGTTGATACTGGCACAAGGAAGAAATGATCAAATTTTGGTGGTGATCGGGGGGGCAGATCTGTCTTGGTGGAGGTCTGCGTTCTCAGAGTGCTTTTCTTGTTACCTCTGCCAAGGAGGTTATGTTTTTGCCAGCGCTGGTTTGTCTGTCTGTCTGTCCGTGTGCAAGATAACTGAAAAAGTTATGGAAGGATTTGGATGAAAATTTCAGGAAATGTTGATACTGGCACAAGGAACAAATGATTCAATTTTGGTAGTGATGGGGGCACTGCTCTGCCTTGGTGGAGGTCTGCGCTCTTCGAGTGCTTTTCTAGTTTTAAGTGCGATGAGATATTTTGACTAGAAATGAGAAAAATACACTTGGCAAAATTTAGATTTTTTGCAGTGTATTAAACCATTCCAGTGTTTCGACCTGCCTCTCCTAAATGTCCATCTGCTTCTTCCTCATCTTCACTTGCTTTCTCAGTTTCCAAAGTACAGGAAAATGGTGCAATAATGAAGAAGACATACATTTGTTATGGTCACATTTTTTGTGTGTGGCAATTTTAAATACTGAGTGAAAGTATTTACAACACCAATTAGTGAAATGTTTGACATGGTGTAAAATATAATTAAAAACATACAACAGAAAATAACAAAACATATTAAATACAGCAATTCTGAATCTGAAGGAAGCATATTTTCTTCTTGAAACGGTGCATTTTGTAGATGACAACTAGACGATGACCATCAGCCACGTGTATTGTTCCTCTGCAATGTTTTGTGTATTATATATGGATTTAGTACAGCTATTTTTTTACATACTGCATGGTTATTTTTATGATTGTTTTATTTGTTATCTATCGACAGCTGTCTGTAAGAAAAAAAATTACTTTACATTTTCTCAGATGTAACATCAAACAAAAAACTTGTCAAAGAAAGCTGAGGATTGAGCAGCTAGAATCTTAAATCAGACAAGACAAGAATGGGATGACGTTCTTCTCACAAAACTCCAACAGCTGGTCTCCTCAGTTCAAAGACGTTTACAGACTGATAGGAAACAAGAATAGGATAAAAGGAAGTGGTAAATTTGGCCCCATAACATCTTTTTAGAGAGATATTGCTG